>NC_030809.1:57153826-57456857 GCF_001704415.2 Capra hircus | reverse complement strand
CCAAACAACTTTCACTTGTGTCTTTCTTTTCTGTACCCCTCTGGTTCTCATATGCGGCCATGTCCTTTCTCTTCCTGTTTCATAAAAGCTTTTCTTTGCTATGTTGCATATTGTATGTTTCCATCAAAGCAATATCTTCTCATACTCAGCACTTACTCACAGCACTGGACCATAGTTGTCACATGGAAGAGATTCAAAAGTATGGGTTGGTGTTATTAACACACAATACTGAGGGCATATGGTGCATGAAACACATGGTTGTTTTTCTTTTTTCCTGTTAAAGTGCTTGAGGATAGGTGGGATCCAGACACCTTTTATCCACTCTCCCTGTTATCCAACGCAGCTGCTGAAAAAGTGCAAGCAAAACAAACAGAGGCTGTAGCATGCAATTTCTCCGTTCAGCAAGTGAGCTGACTATATATGTGGAAAATCGGTAAAATACAGTTCAGAAACAATGACTGCCGTTCCTGAATTTCTCTGGAGCAGGAAATTGCTAGAGTGGCAATGTCATTGGCTTGAGGTACAAAGATAAACATTCTGTTCTATCTGTGCCAAAAGAGAATAGGCCTGGATACCCTTGGGAAAAGCTCTTTCCCCCTGCAACGGGATGCTGTGTTGTGCTTTAGCCACTCATTCATATCTAACTCTGGAGGTAGCCAAAAGATATATTAGGACTACCTTTATGTATGCTTTAAAGATCTGGTATAACTTGATCCCTGGAAACTTCTCAGTATGGAGTGCACAAGGGTATGCCATCTGAGAAAGGCTGAAAGACCACAGTCTCTGGTGGCTGAAAATGAAGGGTCACCAGCCACATTTCAGAACAAGGGCTCCAACTTGTCCAATCCATGGCTGGAATGAAAACTGGAATGAAAGCTGAACTTTTCCAGTCCTGTGGCACTGCTGAGTTTTCCAAATTTGCTGTCATATCGAATGCAGCACTTTAACAGCATCATCATTTATGATTTAAAATAGCTCAGCTGAATTCCATCACCTTCACTAGGTTTGTTCATAGTAACGCTTCCTAAGGCCCACTTGACTTCACATTCCACGATGTCTGGCTCTAGGTGAATGATCACACCATTGTGCTTATCTGGGTCATTAAGACTTTTTTTTTTTTTTTTTTTTTTTTTTGTACAGTTCTTCTCTGTATTCTTGCCACGTCTTCTTAAAATCTTTTGCTTTTGTTAGGTCCATACTATTTCTGTTCTTTATTGTGCCCATTTTGCATGAAATGTTCCTTTGGTATCTCTAATTTTCTTGAAGAAATATGTATTCTTTCCCATTCTATTGTTTTCCTCTATTTCTTTGTATCTTTCCTTTTCTCCTTTGCCTTTCACTTCTCTTCTTTCCTCAGCTATATTTATAAAGACTCCTCGGACAACCATTTTGCCTTTTTGTATTTTTTTTTCCCTTAGGGATGATTTTGATCACAGACTCCTGTACAGTGTTAGGAATCTCCATCCATACTTCTTCAGGCATTCTCTCTATCAGATCTAATACCTTGAATCTATTTGTCACTTCCACTATATAATCATAAGATTGTTGATATATCTCCCAGCAGTCTTCAATCCAACTTGTGATTTATCCAGCCCAGCATTTCCCATGATGTACTCTGCATAGAAATTAAATAAGCAGGGTGACAATGTACAACTTTGTCACACTCCTTTTCTAATTTGTAAGCAGTCAGTTATTCCGTGTCCAGTTCTAACAACTACTGCTTATCCTGCATACAGGTATCTTAGGAGACAAATAAGGTGGTCCAGTATTCCCATCTCTTTAAGAATTTTCCATTTTTTGTAATCCACACACTCAAAGGCTTTAGTGTAGTCTATGAAACAGAAACAAGGATGTTTTTCTGGAACTACCTTGCTTTCTCCATGATCCAACAAATGTTGGCAGTTTCATCTCTGGTTTCCTTGCCTTTTCTAAATCCAGCTTGTACATCTGGACTTTCTTGGCTCATGTACTGCTGAAGCCTAGCTTGAAGGATTTTGAGCATGAGCTTGCTATCATGTGAAATGAACACAATTGACATTGCTCTTCTTTGGACTGGAATGGTAATTGACCTTTTTCAGTCCTGTGGCCTTTGCTGATTTTTCCAAATTTGCTGACATATTGAGTGAAGCATTTCAACAGCATCATCTTTTAGGATTTTAAAAAGCTCAGTTGGAATTCCATCACCTCCACTAGCTTTGTTTGTAGTAGTAATGTTTCCTAAGGCCCACTTGACCTCACACTCCAGGATGTCTGGTTTTAGGTGAGTGAGCACACCAGTGTGGTTATCCAGGTTATTAAATTCTTTTTTTGTATAGTTTTTCTGTGTATCCTTGCCACCTCCTCTTGATATCTGCTGCTTCTGTTAAGTCCTTACAATTTCCAACCTTTATCACTCCCATCCTTGCATGAACTATTCCCTTGGTAGTTCCAGTTTTCTTGAAGAGGTCTTTAGTCTTTCTGATAGTAATACATACCTATTTTGGCTGGTCTTTCCATTCAAGATAAAAGCATTGACCAGTATAGATAGATATCAGTCCAACAAACAGAAACTGCTAAACACATTTTGTTGTTGTTCAGTCATTCAGTCATGTCAGACTCTTTGTGACCCCATATACTGCAGCACACCAGGCTTCCCCGTCCATCACTAACTCCTAGAGCTTGCTCAAACTCCTATCCATGGAGTCAGTGATGCCATCCAACCATCTAATCCCCTGTAGTCCCCTTCTCCTGCCTTCAATCTTTCCCATCATCAGGGTCTTTTATAATGAGTTGGCTCTTCACATCTGCCGGCCAAATTATTGGAGCTTCAGCTTCAGCACTTTCGCCTATTCTAAATTTCTTCCAATTAATTGCATTTCTTCAGACACTAATGTCTGATTCTTTTTGAATCTCATTTCAGCTTGTTTCAGAGAAATAGGAGGTGATAGCAAGGGATTGCTAAGTGACACTTGAATGGGATTTGGCCAAAAAATTGAATATACTTGGTCTGGGTTTGAAATCTAGTTTTCTCACTCATGCTGTTGTACAATAATCTGAAGTTTTAAATTCCTTAGGCAATACATTTGACCTTAAAACACTGCTATGCTTCAGGGATCTCCATGAGTTGTAGTATCTCTTTTATCCAGCCCAGCTTTGTTACCTCTAAAGCATTTGCAAATGAGCCAAGGAGGGTACCAGTATGTTTATAGCCATAAATTAATGGGTATTTGAGAGAGATTTTCTATGACAACTATTTTAGGGTATTTGAAGATCATTTTTGTTTTAAAAGATTGCTTTGCTTGAATTTGAAACCTTGAAAATAGCAAGTAATTCGAACAGTCTAAGCAGCAAGTATGATACAGCTATAATTATCTGAATATGTTAACATTTAGGGAACAGTCAGGAGCATTACTGGCCTTTAGAAAAATAGAATGCTTCATGTAGACACTAATTAATCAATAAAATCCTAACTGGATTTTATTAAGTATTGAAAATGACATTTCAACTTAAATATTCCATGTACAACTCTGACCCCTTCCCAAGCAGCAATAAAAGCCAATTAGGGTGGTATTCATATTATAATTATGAACGCTATGACCAGCTTCATCGACATTAATATTTTAACAAATAAAGAGAACACAGTAAGGGAAGAATCAGGTAAGTACTCCTATACAGATGCCTCAATTTTTGGCTATTGTTGAGGAATTCAACATTACACAAAAGTGGCTTTTAAAGAATAGAAGGTTTGGAATTAGAAAGCTTGAGAAAGTATCCATGTTTTACTAACTAACTATCTGAGATCAGTGTCTCCCTCTGTAAAATGGGAATAAGAGTGGTTGTTTTCAGGACTATGCTGAAGATTAGAATTGATGTATATCAGTGATCCAGCCAAGGACTGGATGAGATGAAGTCATGCAGGAAGTGGAAAATCTAGTGTAGAATACTGAAGTCTCTGCTCCAGGAATTTAGGAAGAAACCCAGGATTCATCAAATCCTACCTGCCATTTTCACTGCAGAAGCCCTTTTGACTGTAGTCCCCAAAGATTATATTGCAACCTCTGCTTGAACACTTGAATATATTCCCTCATTGGGTACCACAGTTTCATTGCCAATATTGTTAGAGCATGCATAAGTTAACCACCTTACTGATTCTCATCAGACCTAGTTTTACCATCAACAATAACATAAACCATATTGAAATTATTTTCTAGATGAATTGTTCAGGAAATACAGTCATATGTTTAACCGACTTTGAACATAAGCTGCTTCGGGTCAAATTCTAGCCCTGTTATTGACTTGCTCTGTTCCCTTGGACTGGTTAACCTCCCCATGCTTTGCTTTTCTCATCATTAAATGTGAGTAGTAATTCCTGTCTCTTCTATGCACTGTGAATATTAGCTATTACTCCATTCCTTACCTTTACCTTTTTCATATTCTCGAACATTCTTTGTAGAATATGATGTACAAGCCTTTGTCCAGCACAATAAGACTTCCCTGGATGTCAGTTTAAACATCAAAACCCATGTTACATTGGCCATTTTGATTCTCATCTTTGTGGGATGAGCTATGTATATCCAGATCTGCTTGACAACAAAATATTTTCCTTTTTACAGTGCAAGGTAAGGAGACAGAAGCTTAGAGAAGTGAGGTCAGGAAACTTGTCCACACTTCCCAAGTTAGTATGTGGAAGGTCGAGATCAGAGCAGTTGCAGGTGCCACAGACTTGACACTTAAGGGCTTTGGGGTCTCTCTAACATCACCATTTCCTTCTCCATAGTATCAGCCACCAGTAGGCAAAGAAAGGAAACCAGAAAAGATGATACCACAGTTGTAAGAAACTGAGATCGTGGCTTTGTAACTGGCCACCATGAAGAGGAGCATGCAAACCAGGGTTAGTAGACATCACAAAACTACTTGATCCGGTAGCAGCCAGAAAGTTTACCAGTGATACTCAGCAGTCAGGTAGGAGAATCAGGCTGATTCCTCCTAGAAAAGGCAGACTGTGGTGCTGTGATACAAGCACTCAGCTAAAAATGGTCTATTCCTTGCATACAAAGTGTAAGAGCATCTTAGCAATGAGAAGAGATGTGTGCAGTTCATCAGTGACCTTCTGAAAACAACATTTTGTTCACAAGATGAGTTCAATAGTCAGATGGGAAATCTGACTAAGACTATACTTGGGGTGGTGCCAAGAGTGATGATAACTTTAAAATCATATTATGTAATTAGGCATCTCTTTATTTTTATATTAAATATTCTTTATAGAAATAGGCCTGATTCTTAGGACAATAAGGAGAGTGCTATCCAAATGCTGCTGAGTTAAGACTTGTTCCTAAAATGCAGCCTGAAAGGGAGGAACGTTCTTAGACTGTATCTCAAGGTGGTGTAGACTGACTGCTCTATAGACTCAAAATGTTATCTTGAATTAATTTCCGAGCCTCACAAAGTCAGAAAATCATTGAGATAGGTCCTAGATCAAACCTCTTTACAATAAATCCTGGACTTCTTTTTTGGCAATAGTTCCTATGATATAAATTAAGCAAAGATATCAAAATCAAAATGATTTTTTAAGATCGAAAGTTATTATGTGAATTATTTTATTAATTAATCTATAAATTTTCCCATTATAAGCTGAAGTTTTGAAAATTTGGTTTTATATACTTTCTATATTTTAAATTAATTCTAATTTAAAGGGCCATTAAATAATCATGTAATTCATTTATATGAAATATTCAGTATAGGACCATTCATAGTAACAGAAGGAAGATTAGTGGTTATCAGTGGTGGCGGGGAGGGGAAATGGGGAGAGGCTGCTCAATGAGTATCTGGTTTCCTTTTGAGGTGATGAAAATATTCTTAAACTAGATGTGGTTATGGTTTACAACAGAGTAAATGTCACTAATGGTAAGATTTTTTTGTGTGTGATGTGTATTTTACCACACAAAAAAATCACACAAAAAAATAACTTTAGGAATATTTTGTCCTTTGGAAGTTATTGGAGTTTCATGCCGGGGTGGGGTGGGGGGAGGGGGGGTAGGGGGGGAGAGGGAGTGGGGGGTCTGGAACTGGGAACAAAAATAGACTCTTGTTCTAATCCTGGCTCTACCACTATGAGCTATGTGACCTTGGATGACTGGCTTGATTCCCCTGAACCTCATGAACCACATAAGCTTTTTGGAGGAACGGCTAATGCAGATCAAACACCTTGCAAAGTATTTGATGTATAGCATGTGCTTAGTAATAATAATAGCCACATAGTCATGGATTCTCTAAGGTGATATAATAGGTAAAAATACAATGATTTAGAGGTTGGTTTTATTGTAAAGAAATTTGCTGAAAATATGCAGCAGTGATTCCAATGAGAATGACGATGGTGTGTTCATATTAGTCCACTAAGTAATCATCTTTTATTTCTCACTGAGCTGGAATTCAGTGCAGAGGCTATTTCTGACATTTAAATAAGACAAAAAAGAAAAACATTGTCTACCCAAATTATTGAGTTTCTGGGGGTGATAGAAATACTATTTCTTGAAAAACTTAAACTATGAGGCAAAAGATCAAGTTAGTAAGTATAAAATACAAAGGATTAGATTGATAAAGAGGTATATATTTCTGGAATGTAAGAACTTTACTGACATTTCTTGAAGGGTCTAATCTTGGTTTGATGAATTGGATAAAAGATATGTGGGCCTCTCAGACATGCTTGTAGTAAAGAGTCCACCTGTCAATTAAGAAGACATAAAAGATGTAGGTCTGATCCCTGGGTAGGGAAGAGCCCCTGGAGGAGGGCATGGCAACCCACTCCAGTATTCTTGCTGGAGAATCCCATGGACAGAGGAGCCTAGAAGGCTACAGTCCATAGGGTTGCAAAGAGTTGGACATGACTGAAGTAACTTACCATGTATATACGTATATATGACAACAACTAGTACAGGTACTATTGTTATCCTCCCATTTGAAATGAGAAATTGGAGGCAATTTGATTTGTACCCTCCCCCTTATTATACATATAGTAAGATGCTAAACCAGTATTATAAATTGAGGTACTATACCTCCAGGAACCTCAGTTTTAACCACCTTACAATAGCTATGTCTCTATTCCATACATCTAATTTTACTTTTGACGAGGCATTTTTAACTTGCATCTTTATGAAGACAAGGAATTTATTTATTTGTTGTACATAATGTGCAGTATTTAGGATCTTAGTTCCCTGACCAGGCATTGAACCTGCACCCCTGCAGTGAAAGCATGGAGTCTTAACAACTGGACCACCATGGAAGTCCTAAGGAAAGTGTTTATTGATACTTATTAAACATGAAGTATAATAAGAACTTTGTATAGTATGATTGTTGTTATTTAAACACCAAGTTGTATCTGACCCTTTTGTGACCCCATGGACTGTAGCCCACCAGAATCTTCTTTCCATGTGATTTTCCAGACAAGAATACTGGAGTGGGTTGCCATTTCCTTCAGGGATCTTCCTGACCCAGGGATTAAACCCATGTTTCCTGCCTTGGCAGATGGATTCTTTACTACTGAGTCACCTACGAAGTCCATATGGTATGATGCAGCTAGCTATATAGTCATCTACAATAAGCCATAAATGTTTTTCTTTGTATTCTCTTAAAATTTCTAATTCTTTCTAAGCAAGAAACTTCTGGGAAATTTTGTTGTGGACAACTAAATATTTGTATTAGGTGTTCAGTGTCCTTTTTGTAGCTTTTCCCTTCTAGACATTTTGAGGTTCTATTTCATGGAAAAAAGCCCAGAAAGATTAAAAGCTTAGTAAGAAATAAATACTATTTCAATAATCTTGAGGAGACCTCTGTAATCATCCAGAAAGCAGATGTCACCATTTAGGATGTCACTGGGTACAAGTTGTAGAACACACTATGAAACTGACTTAAATGGTAGAGAATTTACTGTTTCACATATAAGTCTTCTAGAGCCAGGCTATATTTGGTACAAATGTGTAAAAGCTCAGTACTGACTTCTGGGACACACACACTTTCTCCTTCCTGCCTCCAGCACTATCTTCAAAGTGTTGGCTTTCATTTGGAGATGTGTTGCTTCCTGGTTGCAGGAGGAGAACTTCACCTCCAAGCATCACATCCTAACACAACTGTGCATAACACAGAAAACTGCATTCAGTATCTTGTAATAACCTATAGTGGAAAAGAATATACACATCTGAATACAGACATCACTTTGCTATACACCTGAAGGTAACACAAAGTTGTAAATCGAGTATATTTCAATTAAAAGATTATATGATCCTCTTGATCGATAGAGGAAATTCATTTAACAAAATTCAGCACTCTTATATAACAAAAGTTCTGAATTACATGGATATAGAAGGGGAAAAATCTAAGCAAAATAAAGGCCATATATAACAAACCCACAATTAATGTCATACTAAGCAATGAAAAGCTGAACAATGAAAAGTTTACCTAAGATCAAGAACAAGACACATATTTTCACTTTCATGACTCCTATTCAACATATTACTAGAAGTCTTCAGTTCAGTTCAGTTGCTCAGTCCTGTCTGACTCTGCAACCCCATGAAGTGCAGCACGCCAGGCTTCCTTGTACATCACCAACTCCCGGAGTTTACCCAAACTCATCTCCATCGAGTCGGTGATGCCATCCAGCCATCTCATCCTCTGTCATTCCCTTCTCCTCCTGCCCCTAATCCCTCCCAGCATCAGGGTCTTTTCCAATGAGTCAACTCTTCGCATCAGGTGGCCAAAGTATTGGAGTTTCAGCTTCAGCATCAGTCCTCCCAATGAACACCCAGGACTCATCTCCTTTAGGATGGATTGGTTGGATCTCCTTGCAGTCCAAGGGACTCTCAAGAGTCTTCTCCAACACCACAGTTCAAAAGCATCAATTCTTCGGCACTCAGCCTTCTTCACAGTGCAACTCTCACATCCATACATGACCACTGGAAAAATCATAGCCTTGACTAGACAGACCTTTGTTGGCAAAGTAATGTCTCTGCTTTTTAATATGCTATCCAGGTTAGTCATAACTTTTCTTCCAAGGAGTAAGCATCTTTTAATTTCATGGCTACGATCACCATCTGCAGTGATTTTAGAGCCCCCCAAAATAAAGTCTGATACTGTTTCCACTGTTTCCCCATCTATTTCTCATGAAGTGATAGGACCAGATGCCATGATCTTCGTTTTCTGAATGTTGAGCTTTAAGCCAACTTTCTCACTCTCCTCTTTCACTTTCATCAAGAGGTTTTTTAGTTCCTCTTCACTTTTTCCCATAAGGGCGGTGTCATCTGCATATCTGAGGTTATTGATGCTTCTCCCAGCAATCCTGATTCCAGCTTGTGCTTCTTAGCCAGAGCAATTAGGTAATAACAAGAAACAAAAGGCAACCAAATTAGAAAGGAAAAAGTAAACCTGTCTCTGCACATGACATGATCTAATACATAGGAAACACTAAAGACTTCACCAAAAATGTTAGAGCTAATTAATGAATTCAGTAAAGTTTCAGGATATAAAACCAACATGTAAATAAGTTATATTTCAACACACAAACAATTAAAACTCTGAAAGACACATAACAATATGCTGCTAACAATAGCATCAAAAAGAATAAAAAATTTAGGAATAAATTTAACAAAGAAGTGAAAGATCTATATACTGAAAACTACAAGACTTTGATGAAATAAATTTAAGGAGACACAAGTAAATGGAAAGATACCATGTGTTCATAGCTCAGAAGAAGTAAGATGGTTAAAATGCCCATTCTACCCCAAAATATCTATATATTCAGTGCAGTCCTTACTAAAACTTCAAGGGTATTTTTCCTCAGGGTACAAAAAGAAAAAAATCCTAAAATTAGTATGGAATCACATAAGAATAGCTAAAGCAATTTTGAGAATAAAATAAAATTGGTGGCCTCACACTTTCTGATTTCAATCTATATTACAAAGCTATAGTAATCAAAACACAGGTATATAAACAGACGCACAGGCCAATGGAAAAGAATAGAGAGCCCAGAAATAAATCCATGCATTTACAGTAAACTGGGCTTCTCTAGTGTCTCAGTGGTAAAGAATCCACCTGGCAATGTAAGAGTTTAGTTCAGTTTAGTCACTCAGTCATTTCCAACTCTTTGCAATCCCATGGACGGTAGCATGCCTGGCCCCCTGGCCATCACCAATTCCTGGAGCTTGTTCAAACTAATGTCCTTTGAGTTGGTGATGCCATCCAACCATCTCATTCTTTGTCCTGCCATCCCCTTCTCTGCCTGCCTTCAATCCTTCCAAGCATGACGAACTTTTCCAGTGAGTCAGTTCTTCACATCAGATGGCCAAAGTACTGGAGCTTCAGCATCAGCATCAGTCCTTCCAATGAATATTCAGCACTGACTTCCTTTTGGATTGATTGGTCTGATCTCCTTACTCTCCAAGGGACTCTCAAGAACCATCTACAACACCACAGTTCAAAAGCATTAATTCTTTGGTGGTAAGCTTTCTTTATGGTCCAGGTCACATCCATACATGATTCCCACAAAAAACCATAGATTTGACTAGATGAAACTTCATAGGCAAAGTAATGTTTCTGCTTTTAATACACTGTCTAGGTTGGTCATAGCTTGTCTTCGAAAGATCAAGCATCCTTTAATTTAATGGCTGCATTCACCATCTGCAGTAATTTTGGAGTCCCCCAAGATAAAGTCTGTCACTTTTTCCATTGTTTCCCCATTTATTTTCCATGAAGAGATGGGATCAGATACCATGATCTTAGTTTTCTGAATGTTGAGTTTTAATCCAGCTTTTTCACTCTCCTCTTTCACATTCATCAAGAGGTTCTTCAGTTCCTCTTCACTTTTTGCCATTAAGGAGGTGTCATCTGCATATCTGAGGTTATTGGTATTTCTCCTGCAATCTTGATTCCAGTATGTGTGTCTTCCAGTCAGGCATTTCACAAGACGTACACTGCAAATAAGTTAAATATGCAAAGTGATATTATACAACCTTGACATACTCCTTTCCCAATTTGGAACCAGTCCATTGTCCCATGTCAAGATCTAACTGTTGCTTCTTGACCTGCCTACAGATTTCTCAGGAAGCAGGTTAGGTGGTCTGGTATTCCCATTTCTTGAAGAATTTTCTATAGTTTGTTGTCATCCACACAGTCAAAGGCTTTAGCATACTCAATGAGTAGAAGTAGATTTTTTTTTTGAATTCCTTTGCTTTTTCTATGATCTAACAAATATTGACAATTTGATCTCTGGTTCCTCTGTATGAAACTAGATCCCATTTTATACCACTCTCAAAAATTAAATAAAAATGGATTAAAGACTTAAATGAAAGCCCCAAAATTATAATGTTCCTAGAGGAAAATACAGTGGAAAGTCTCCTTGATATTGATTTTGGCAAGAAACAAAAATGTAAAAATAAATAACTACAATCACATTACATCAAAAAATATCTGGACAGCAAAAAAAAAGCATCAATATATGGAATGGGAAAATGGGAGTTAATATTAGAAATATATAAGGAACTCATGCAGGTCAATAGCAAAATAATAACAATGGGAGTACAACCTGAGCAGACACTGTTCTAAAGAAGATATAGATGGTCAACAAGTACATGAAAGTGTTCACCATCACAAATAATCAGAGAAATGAAAATCAAAGCCACGATGGGATATCACCTCATAACTGTTAGAATGGTTATTATGAAAAAGAGGAGAGATTAAAAAGTATGTGGAGAAAAGGGAACTATTTTGTTCCATTGGTGGAAATGTAAATTGGTCAAACATTATGGAAAACAGTATAGCATCCTCAAAAAATGAAAAATAGAGCTACCATATAATCCAACAACTCCACTTCTGAGTATATATCTAAAAGAAATCAAACCACTATTTTGAAAAGATAAACACACCCCATGTTCATTGAAGCATTATTCACATGCTGCTGCTGCTGCTAAGTCACTTCAGTCGTGTCCGACTCTGTGCGACCCCATAGACGGCAGCCAACCAGGCTCCTCCATCCCTGGGATTCTCCAGACAAAATTCCCTGGTAGCCCAGTGGTTAGGATTCTGGGCTTTCACTGCCATGACCTGGGTTCAGTCCCTGGTCAGGAAACAGATCCAGCAAGCCACATGGCATGGTGAAAAAAAAAAGAAAAAAGTGTATATATACACATATATATGTGTATCTATATAATGGAATATGACTCAACTTTATAAAAAGGAAATCCTGCCATTTGCAACATGGATATTACATCTGGGTAATATAATATTTAGCATAGTGACCTCAGTTGGCAATATTTATTATATAATTGAAATTTGCCATGAGTAGATCTTTGACCCCATAGACTGTAGCTTACCTGGCTCCTCTGTCCATGGGATTTTCCAGGCAATAGTACTGGAGTGGGTTGCCATTTCCTTCTCCAATGAGCAGATCTTAAATGTTCTCACAACACACATATACACACACACTGTAAAAATGTGAGGTGATGAATGTTATCAAAGTAACACTTTCGTAACACATACATATTTCAAATCACCACATTGTATACCTTGAACTTCTGGGGTGGCTCAGATGGTAAAGAATAAGCCTTAATCAATATCTGTATGTCTGAATCCATATACCTTAAACTTACACAATGTTGTATGTCAATTTTATCTCAATAAAGCTGGGGAAAATATAGAAAATATCTTTAATATAGAGGAAAATGGCTTTTGGTAATCTAGGAAACTGTGTCAAATATTGTAAGTCTTAGGTTCATGTAGCCCTTTCTACTTGCTCCTCAAATCTAAATCTAGATGCCAGAATTCCCATGAATACAGAGGCAGACTGTGAAAACAATAACAAATTAACAGGTTACTGCCTAAAGAGAGGGACTCACCAGCTTGGTTTACCTATAAATTGCAGACAGATTAAAGATGTAGCAGGAGGGTCTCCGCTTGTCAGTTTGAAGACCTTTCCTTTGTACTTTTCAAGAAGCAATAGAACAAGAGTGCCCTTTAAACATAAGCAATGTATGTGAAAATAGAAAGTTTAGAACTTGTCAGAAGGACACAGACCCTCAGTGGGGTTCAATTAATTGTCTGGATTCTGATCAATCAGAATATTTAATGTCTTTTTCCATGAGAGATTTTGATCAAGGGATAAAGAGTCTAGCAAGTTGGAGGGGAAAAGAATAGCAAGCATTCCCCTGCCCCCATATTAGTATTCTTGGCTGGAATTATTTTTGATTGATTGGTGTCAAGTGTCTGTGAGTTCTCCTGATCCTCCTCTGTGTGCACCTACCTATTTTGCCTCATCTCATTTAATTTAGGAAAAAAAGGGCATTCATGAATTAGAACAGTTACTTCTCTCTGAAGAAACTACCTGTTCTATAGTTTTCTATATATAGGTCTTAAGTTTCTTTAGGTAGATATATTCCTAAGTATTTTATTCTTTTCGTTGCAATGGTGAATGGAATTGTTTCCTTAATTTCTTTTTCTACTTTCCCATTATTAGTGTATAGGAATGCAAGGGATTTCTGTGTGTTGATTTTATATCTTGCAACTTTACTATATTCATTGATTAGCGCTAGTAATTTTCTGGTGGAGTCTTTAGGGTTTTCTATGTAGAGGATCATGTCATCTGCAAACAATGAGAGTTTTACTTCTTCTTTTCCAATTTGGATTCCTTTTATTTCTTTTTCTGCTCTGATTGCTGTGGCCAAAACTTCCAGAACTATGTTGAATAGTAGCGGTGAAAGTGGACACCATTGTCTTGTTCCTGACTTTAGGGTAAATGCTTTCAATTTTTCACCATTGAGGATAATGTTTGCTGTGGGTTTGTCATAGATAGCTTTTATTATGTTGAGGTATGTTCCTTCTATTCCTGCTTTCTGGAGAGTTTTTATCAAACATGGATGTTGAATTTTGTCAAAAGCCTTCTCTGCATCTATTGAGATAATCATATGGTTTTCATTTTTCAATTTGTTAATGTGGTGAATTACATTGATTGACTTGCAGATATTGAAGAATCCTTGCATCCCTGGGATAAAGCCCACTTGGTCATGGTGTATGACCTTTTTAATGTGTTGTTGGATTCTGATTGCTAGAATTTTATTGAGGATTTTTGCATCTATGTTCGTCAGTGATATTGGCCTGTAGTTTTCCTTTTTTGTAGTATCTTTGTCAGGTTTTGGTATTAGGGTGATGGTGGCCTCATAGAATGAGTTTGGAAGTTTACCTTCCTCTGCAATTTTCTGGAAGAGTTTGAGTAGGATAGGTGTTAGCTCTTCTCGAAATTTTTGGTAGAATTCAGCTGTGAAGCCATCTGGATGTGGGCTTTTGTTTGCTGGAAGATTTCTGATTACAGTTTCAATTTCCATGCTTGTGATGGGTCTGTTAACATTCTCTATTTCTTCCTAGTTCAGTTTTGGAATATTGTACTTTTCTAAGAATTTGTCCATTTCTTCCACGTTGTCCATATTATTGGTGTACAACTGCTGATAGTAGTCTCTTATGATCCTTTGTATTTCTGTGTTGTCTGTTGTGATCTCTCCATTTTCATTTCTAATTTTATTGATTTGATTTTTCTCTCTTTGCTTCTTGATGAGTCTGGCTAATGGTTTGTCAATTTTATTTATCCTTTCAAAGAACCAGCTTTTGGCTTTGTTGATTTTTGCTACGGTCGCTTTTGTTTCTTTTGCATTTATTTCTGCCCTAATTTTTAAGATTTCTTTCCTTCTACTAACTCTGGGGTTCTCCAATTCTTCCTTTTCTAGTTGCTTTAGGTGTAGAGTTAGGTTATTTATTTGACTTTTTTCTTGTTTCTTGAGGTATGCCTGTATTGCTATGAACTTTCCTCTTAGCACTGCTTTTATAGTGTCCCACAGGTTTTGCATTGCTGTGTTTTCATTTTCATTAGTTTCTATGCGTATTATGATTTCTTTTTTGATTTCTTCTGTGATTTGTTGGTTATTCAGAAGTGTGTTGTTCAACCTCCATATGTTGGAATTTTTAATAGTTTTTCTTCCGTAATTGAGATCTAATCTTAATGCATTATGGTCAGAAAAGATGGTTGGAATGATTTTGATTTTCTTAAATTTATCAAGGTTAGATTTATGGCCCAGGATGTGATCTATCCTGGAGAAGCTTCCATGAGCACTTGAGAAAAAGGTGAAATTCATTGTTTTGGGGTGAAATGTCCTATAGATATCATTTAGGTCTAACTGATCTAATGTATCATTTAAAGTTTGTGTTTCTTTGTTAATTTTCTGTTTAGTTGATCTGTCCATAGGTGTGAGTGGGGTATTAAAGTCTCCCACTATTATTGTGTTATTGTTAATTTCCCCTTTCATGCCTATAAAACACTAGTGAAAGAAATCAAAGAGGACACTAATAGATGGAGAAATATACAATGTTCATGGATCAGAAGAATCAATATAGTGAAAATGAGTATACTACCCAAAGCAATTTACAAATTCAATGCAATCCTTATCAAGCTACCAGCGATGTTTTTCACAGAACTAGAACAAGTAATTTCAAGATTTATACGGAAATACAAAAAACCTCAAATAGCCAAAGAAATCTTGAGAAAGAAGAATGGAACTGGAGGAATCAACTTGCCTGACTTCAGGCTCTACTACAAAGCCACGGTCATCAAGACAGTATGGTACTGGCACAAAGACAGAAATATAGATCAATGGAACAAAATAGAAAGCCCAGAGATAAATCCACACACCTATGGACACCTTATCTTTGACAAAGGAGGCAAGAATATACAATGGAGTAAAGACAATCTCTTTAACAAGTGGTGCTCGGAAAACTGGTTAACCACTTGTAAAAGAATGAAACTAGATCACTTTCTAACACCGTACACAAAAATAAACTCAAAATGGATTAAAGATCTAAATGTAAGACCAGAAACTATAAAACTCCTAGAGGAGAACATAGGCAAAACACTCTCCGACATAAATCACAGCAGGATCCTCTGTGATCCACCTCCCAGAATTCTGGAAAAAAAAGCAAAAATAAACAAATGGGATCTAATTAAAATTAAAAGCTTCTGCACAACAAAGGAAAATATAAGCAATGTGAAAAGACAGCCTTCTGAATGGGAGAAAATAATAGCAAATGAAACAACTGACAAACAACTAATCTCAAAAATATACAAGCAACTTATGCAACTCAATTCCAGAAAAATAAACTACCCAATCAAAAAATGGGCTAAAGAACTAAATAGACATTTCTCCAAAGAAGACGTACGGATGGCTAACAAACACATGAGAAGATGCTCAACATCACTTATTATTAGAGAAATGCAAATCAAAACCACAATGAGATACCACTTCACACCAGTCAGAATGTCTGTGATCCAAAAATCTGCAAGCAATAAATGCTGGAGAGGGTGTGGAGAAAAGGGAACCCTCCTACACTGTTGGTGGGAATGCAAACTAGTACAGCCACTATGGAAAACAGTGTGGAGATTCCTTTAAAAATTGCAAATAGAACTGCCATATGACCCAGCAATCCCACTGCTGGGCATACACACCGAGGAAACCAGAATTGAAAGAGACACGTGTACCCCAATGTTCATTGCAGCACTGTTTATAATAGCCAGGACATGGAAACAACCTATATGCCCATCAGCAGGTGAATGGATAAGAAAGCTGTGGCACATATACACAATGGAGTATTACTCAGCCATTAAAAAGAATACATTTGAATCAGTTCTGTTGAGATAGATGAAACTGGAGCCGATAATACAGAGTGAAGTAAGCCAGAAAGAAAAGCACCAATACAGTATACTAACACATATATATGGAATTTAGAAAGATGGCAATGATGACCCTGTAAGCAAGACAGCAAAAAAGACACAGATGTGTATAGCGGACTTTTGGACTCATAGGGAGAGGGACAGGGTGGGATGATTTGGGAGAATGGCATTGAAACATGTATACTATCATGAAAGAATTGAATCGCCAGTCTATGTCCAATGCAGGATACAGCATGCTTGGGGCTGGTGCACAGGGATGACCCAGAGGGATGTTGTGGGGAGGGAAGTGGAAGGGGGGTTCATGTATGGGATCGCATGTACACCCATGGTGGATTCATGTCAATGTATGGCAAAACCAATACAGTATGGTAAAGTAAAATAAAGTAAAAATAAAAATTAAAAAAAAAGAAAGTGCCTGTTCTTTGCACATGCAAATGCTCAAAATTCATTTTCAAGTCAAGTCTCTATACATTGATACTTCTGAGGCCTTGAATCTTTCATCATGCTCTAAAAATTGTTGACTTCTTTTTTTTATGGTGCTGGAGCTGTCTAAGGACTGCCTGCCTGGCTCTTTAATGTCTCTCTCACATCTGAGTATAATCGAGAGTTGGACCATAAAGAAGGGTGAACACTGAAGAATTAATGCTTTTGAACTGTGGTGTTGGAGAAGATTCTTGAGAGTCCCTTGGACTGGAAAGAGATTAAACCAGTCAATCCTAAACAAAATCCATCTTGAATACTCAATCGAATGACTGATGTTGAAACTGAAGCTCCAATACTTTCGCCACCCGATGGGGAGAACTGACTCATTAGAAAAGACCCCTATGCCGGGAAAGACTGAAGACAGGAGGAGAAGGGGACAACAGAGGATGAGATGATTGGATGTCATCATTAACTCAGTGGACATGAGTTGGAGCAAGCTCTGGGAGATGGTGAAGGACAGGGAAGCCTGGCATGCTGCAGTCCATGGGGTCGCAGTGTCAGACATGACTGAGCGACTGAACAGTAAGTCTGAGTTTTGGGTCTTGTGTTGAATCACTGCATCAGTGAAGAATATTTGACTTTAGGGATGCAAATTACAAAGAATGTCTTTGTTTTGAAAAAATACTTCTGATTGAGATCTGAGCAGAAATTTAACTGTAGACTCCTTGAGTAGAGTCATAACATCCTGTGTGACACTATTTAGCATCATCTCCCAGACCCCCAAAAGCAAAGGGGGCATTAACAATTAATCATTGCAGGTCACTCTGGTCTCTAGGAACTGATAATACAAAGCTAGAAATGAATTTCAATTGCTTTTCCAAGGTCTTAGTCTAAAGAGAGTCACACACAGGTAAAGGTGACAAAATACAAATTTAGAGATTTGAACAAAATAGCACAGAGGCTACAGAAGAGATAGATTCTAAGTGTTTAGAGCAGCCATCAGATTTCTGTAATTACTGTACCTTGCATAGATATTAGTGATTGGTCATCTACCTATTTGTGTGTATAAAAAATAGAAAATTACTTAAAACTCAGTTATAAGTCTCCAATCTAAATTTCAACAAAGCTGTTGTCTTGGAAAATACGTGATAGGCCACTGAGTGGACAAGTGAGATTGTCTTAATGCCCATAGAAATAAAAGTAACACACACACAAAGATCCCTCTTTTAAGAAGGCTCAAATTTTCCTTCTTCAATAAAACTGCTCATTTTCTCTTTGCTCCTGTAATTTGTCTTTGCCACACAAATGTGAAACATTTTAATGAAGTCCTACTGTTCAGAATAAAGAGCATTTTGGAGCCTTATGAAAGACTCAGAAAGCTCACTGAGAGTTTCTGAAAGCTGTCTAAACTCACTGGGCCATCCTGGATTGGTTCTTGCATTGCTACAAGATATTATTACTGAACTGGAAAATTTTTAATGTATTGATATTAGACAAAAGACTAATAAAAAAGACAAAGCCATTTGGAGGAACAGTTCATGAAGTAAAAAACAAAACAAACAACAATGACAAAAAAAAAAAAAAAACAGAAAAATTTAACTGTACCTCAGTTCCGTTCAGTTCAGTCGCTCAGTTGTATCCGACTCTTTGAAACCCCATGAATCACAGCATGCCAGGCCTCCCTGTCCATCACCAACTCCCAGAGTTCACTCAGATTCATGTCCATCGAGTCTGTGATGCCATCCAGCCATCTCATCCTCTGTCGTCCCTTTCTCCTCCTGCCCCCAATCCCTCCCAGCATCAGAGTCTTTTCTAATGAGTCAACCCTTCGCATGAGGTGGCCAAAGTTCTGGAGCTTCAGCTTTATCATCATTCCTTCCAAAGCAATCCCAGGGCTGATCTCCTTCAGAATGGACTGGTTGGATCTCCTTGCAGTCCAAGGGACTCTCAAGAGTCTTCTCCAACAACACAGTTCAAAAGCATCAGTTCTTCGGCACTCAGCCTTCTTCACAGTCCAACTCTCACATCCATACATGACTACTGGAAAAACCATAGCCTTGACTAGACGGACCTTAGTCGGCAAAGTAATGTCTCTGCTTTTGAATATGCTATCTAGGTTGGTCATAACTTTCCTTCCAAGGAGTAAGCGTCTTTTAATTTCATGGCTGCAATCACCATCTGCAGTGATTTTGGAGCCTCCCAAAAATAAAGTCTGACACTGTTTCCACTGTTTCCCCATCTATTTCCCATGAAGTGATGGGACCAGATGCCATGATCTTCGTTTTCTGAATGTTGAGCTTTAGGCCAACTTTTTCACTCTCCTCTTTCACTTTCATCAAGAGGCTTTTTAGTTCCTCTTCACTTTCTCCCATAAGGGTGGTGTCATCTGCATATCTGAGGATATTGATATTTCTCCCGGCAATCTTGATTCCGGCTTGTGTTTCTTCCAGTCCAGCGTTTCTCATGATGTACTCTGCATATAAGTTAAATAAGCAGGGTGGCAATATACAGCCTTGACGTACTCCTTTTCCTCTTTGGAACCAGTCTGTTGTTCCATGTCCAGTTCTAACTGTTGCTTCCTGACCTGCATACAGATTTTTCAAGAGGCAGGTCAGGTGGTCTGGTATTTCCATCTCTTGAAGAATTTTCCACAGTTTATTGTGATCCACACAATCAAAGGCTTTGGCATAGTCAATAAAGCAGAACTAGATGTTTTTCTGGAACTCTCTTGCTTTTTCTAGTGTTATACAATTAGCATGTAATTAATTTTAGGAAACACTGAAAGTGGCTATAGTTGTTCCCTTCTGCATGTTCTCAAACAAGATAGAAAAGAAGAATGAGGTTGTTTAAAAAGTTAACATTGTCAGACTAAAAACTGCCCATCTAGAGGAAAAAAAGATTTACCCAGTTAAATTTGTTGATGTTAAGAGCAGAACTAATAATAATTTTGAGCTCTATAATTTCCTTTTTGGGGGAGAATACATAAAATAGCATTTCAAAAAATATATTATTTCACCATGTATGTATCAAGTTAACGCTACAAAGAAATTGCTAAATGAAAAAAATGCCTGGATTCTTTTAGCTCACAAAAATAACCTGGTGTTTTATAAAATTGTGTAATGTTTCTTAAATGTATTTTACAGACCAACAGCATCACAATAACCAAGGTGCTTAATGAAAACTAAGATTTCGGAATAACTTATTCAGAATCTCTGGAAGTGCTATTTTGCAGTTTCTATTTTACCAGGCTCAGCATGTGTATTAGTTTCCTATTGCTACTGTAACAACTTGCTGCAAATTTAGAGCTTGTGCGTGCATGCGTGCAAAGTTGCTTCAGTTGTGTCCAACTCTTTGCAACCCCATGGATTATAACCTCAAGACCCCTCTGTCAATGCTCAAATGTCATCTCTTACTGTTCTGGAAATGAGTTTCAGTGGGCTGAAGTCAAGGTATCAGAGGCTTTCGTGAGCTCAATCAGAAAACAAGTTTTCTTCTAGCTTCTGGAAATCACCTCCATTTCCTCATTCACTGTTCCTTCCTTCCATCACTTCAACTCCTTCCTTTCCTTGTCCCATTTTCTACTCCTTCTCTGATCTCTAGTTCCCCTCTTATAAAAACTCTATGATGATAAGGAAAGCACCTGGTGAATGCAAAATAATCTCCCCATCTCGAGATTTTGACTTCAATTACATTCGCAAAGTCCCTTTTATCATATAGGTCTTCCCTGGCAGCTCAGACGATAATGAATCTGCTGCATTGTAGGAGACCAGGGTTTAATCCCTGGATTGGGAAGATCCCCTGGAGAAGAGAATGGCTACCCACTCCAATATGCTTGCCTAGAGAATTCCATGAACAGAGAAGCCTGGCGGGCTACTCCTGGTGAGTCTACGGAGTCACAAAGAGTTAGACACGACTGAGCAACTAACACTTTTCACTTTTACCATATAAGGTGACATTTCCAGATTCCAGGGATAAGGACATGGACATCTTTGGAGAGGGGCTATTATTCGGTCTACCAATAGGTGCTCTTTAGCAAATGAACATTTAAGGATCATTGTCACAGAGTAGACAAGGTATCTCTGAGTAAGAGGATGTTTAAATTTGTAAAACTTTAGTAATGATCTAATCACTGGCCAAATACACATGATATTCTAAGAAATTTAAATAAAACTAAACTATTATTAGACCAATATCCTACTCAAGTGTATAAAATAGTTTAATGGAAAAGTTAAGAATGGGATAAGTTTTTAGAGATTGCTTTGTTGTCCCTTATGGAGACAGAGAGGGTGGAAAGGGCATCATGACTTCTTTTAACTCATATTCTCTGCTATATTTATGAACTTTTAACATATTGGGACATCTCTAGTGGGCTCAAGTGATAAAGACTCTGCCTGCAATGTGAGAGACCTGAGTTGAGAAAATCCCCTGGAGAAGGGAATGGCTACCCACTCAAGTATTCTTATGTGGAGAATTCCATGGACAGAGGAGTCTGGTGGGCTACAGTCCATGGGGTCACAAAGAGCTGGACTTGACTGAGTGGCCAACACTTTCACTTTAACATATTAATCATAGCCATCTAAAATTCCTTCTCTGGGCACTTCTGAGTCTGGCGGATTGAATGCTTTGTCTCTTGAGAGCAAATTATTTTCCCTTGATCTTTCTTGGTCTTATGGTTTCTCTCTCTTTGCTGAGCATCATGTGTGGAACAGAGGGGCTTGGGACAAATACGACAGAGGTCTAGAAATGAGCATGCCTCTTCTACTAGGTTGTTAACATGAGAATGCCAAGCTGGTTAGCCATTGATCTAAGATTGGGATTTGGTTTTGCTCTCGTTACCTTCAGTTTACTACCAACTCCAGACTCCTCTAGAGTCACCTGTGCTTCAAGGTGAAATTGGGTTGCCAGATATTTTTCTTTTACCATCCTCAAGTCAGCTTCCCCATACACCTGCTACAGTGACTTTAAAAAAAATCAATAATATGCTTTCTGCTGTATTAATTTAAGTATGATAGTTTTCTGTGACTAAAAATTACATAAATCTGTCAGATTGGGAAACATTTTCTGTTCCTTCAGATCACCCTTGAATCCTTACTCCATAGCCCACCCTTGGTCAGCAACATCCTTGATCAGAGCCTCTCTTATTAGGAAGAAATTTGTCCTTTTAAAGGGTTCATGTGATTAGATTGAGTGACTCAGATAATGTTCTTATTTTAATTTTAACTGATTAGTAACCTTAATTACATATGCAAACTCCCTTTGCCATGTGATATAATCTTGAGAGAAACATCAAGGGACAGGAATTATGACAGCACCATGGAATTCTTCCTACCACATTCTGCCTTGTGGTTTCCATAAAGCCAGCCTATATAATATGAAAAATATATCTACAACTCCCAGTGTTCCCAAGGATCTCATGTCATTAAAGCTTTAAAATTCAAAATCTCATCTATACCTCATCAGCTCAAAAGTTCAAAAATGCATCACCTTAATTAGGTATGGATGAGGCTTCTAAATGTAGGTTTACTAAGTGTCATTCCTCACTATCTATGGACTGTGAAACTACAAAGACAAGTTACCATTTCTAAATATTCCTAACATACAATGGTTAACATAATAAATATGTACATTCCTGTCTAAATGCAGGAGTAATTGAAGGAATTGAAAATAAAACCAGTTTTAAAATCCAGCCTGGAAAAATCAGACAGAACCTTGATTACATTCCAGCCTGGAATAATCCTCCATGGTCCTCATCACTGTCTGCATGCTTTTGGTTTTGTCCTCTGAGCTTTCTTTTTTTTTGAGTTATTACACATTGTGTGCAGCTGACTAGTTCTGTCAGTCTGTCTCCTAATTTTATTAGCCTGTGGTCATTTCTTTAGGAACCTTCAAAAGCACTAAACTGACCAGAAAGGAGAAAAACAAGATACGGAGAATGGAGTCAAGATAGCATCACTTTTGGAATCAAATATTAGTAGACACATTAGTCATGGTTGTTGTTGTTTACTGAGCTCTGCCTCTTGACAGTTGTATGACCCTGCCTAACTTACGTGACTACTTTGGTCTTCACTTTCTTCATTTCCAAAACAAGGCTTTATTACCAATTTCGTAACATTCTTACAAATGCTAAATAAAGTAAGGTGTTATTACCTTATAAAGTACTTAGCCCAGAGGCCAAAATTTGGTCAATGCATGGAAATTACATTGTTGATATTTTTTTCTCTTCCTCTTTCTTTTCTGCTATTGTGAATTCCAAACAATAGTTGTCATTTATAGTTGGCATTGTGCTTCCCAGGTGGCTCAGTGGGTAAAGAATCTGCCTGCAATGCAGGAGATGCTGGAGATACGGGTTCGATTCCTAGGTCAGGAAGATCCCCTGGAGGAGGACATGGCAGCCTACTCCAGTATTCCTGCTTAGAGAATCCCATGGACAGAGGAGCCTGGCGGACAATGGTCCCATAGGTCACAGAACTGGACATGACTAAAGCAACTGAGCACAGCACAGCACAGCATAGTTGCTACTGCAGTCTCCTCAGTTCAATTCAGTTCAGTCGCTCAGTCGTGTCCAACTCTGCAACCCCATGAATCAGCACGCCAGGCCTCCCTGTCCATCACCAACTCCCAGAGTCCACCCAAACTCATGTCCATTGAGTCAGTGATGCCATCCAACCATCTCATCCTCTGTCATCCCCTTCTCCTCCTGCCCTCAATCTTTCCTAGCATCAGGGTGTTTTCCAATGAGTCAGCTCTTCGCATCAGGTGGCCAAAGGATTGGAGTTTCAGCTTCAACATCAGTCTTTCCAATGAACATCCAGGGTCTGGTCTCCTTTAGGATGGACTGGTTGGATCTCCTTGCAGTCCAAGGCACTCTCAAGAGTCTTCTAAAACACCACAGTTCAAAAGCATCAATTCTTTGGTGCTCAGCTTTCTCTATAGACCAACTCTCACATCCATACATGACCACTGGAAAAACCACAGCCTTGACTAGACAGACTTCTGTTGACAAAGTAATGTCTTTGCTTTTTAATATGCTATCTAGGTTGGTCATAACTTTCCTTCCAAAGGGTAAATGTAGCTTTAAAGGTACTGACACTTGAGTTTTACTTTCAGAATTTCTTACTTAATTGGCCAGGGATCTGGTGTGGGATTTGGTATTGGTTAAATCCTCCAGCTAATTCTAATGTAAAGCTAAAGTTGAGAATCAATTTACAAAGTTAAGACTTTGTAAATTGTGACCACCACCTGAGCCTTCTATATGACTTTCCCCTTTCAATTCATTCATAGGTGGTCCATGCACAGGCAGAGTAGGGTTGACCCAAACAGTGACCTTTGAAGAGTTCCTTAAGGCCTTTCTCTGGAACATCCCCTCCCAAAGCCCCTTGCTGCTGCTGTTGCTAAATCGCTTCAGTCGTGTCTGACTCTGTGCGACCCCATAGACGGCAGCCCACCAAGCTCCCCCATCCCTGGGATTCTCCAGGCAAGAACACTGGAGTGGGTTGCCATTTCCTTCTCCAATGCATGAAAGTGAAAGGTGAAAGTGAAGTCTCTCAGTCGTGTCTGACTCTTAGTGACCCCATGGCCTGCAGCCTACCAGGCTCCTCCATCCATGGGATTTTCCAGGCAAGAGTATTGGAGTGGGGTGCCATTGTCTAACCCCCTTAGATACCTACATATTAATACCTCTAATAAAGCACATTTTTTAGGGAGGCTTACAAGATCATGTTAAGATTTGTGTTGCTTTGTTGTATTTTGTTGTGTTGCGGTACTCACATAATGTCAAAGGTACCATCCAGACATACTTATTTACAGTTTGTCAATGGAAGTAAAAAACTGGGCCGAAATGAGACAAACTGGGCTGGGACAGCCTGGGGTGAGTATGGTCAAAAGTGTGTAGTCAGAGAGAGTAAAAGTAGATGAATGTGACTTTGTGCAAGCTGGTACAGGAGGTGTTCTGAAGGCACTGATTTTGAAAGGAAGACAGAAGCATTAAGGAAGGAAAGATATATACAGAAGAACTATACAAAACAGGTCTTAATGACTCAGATGACCACAATGGTGTGATCACTCACCTAGAGCCAGACATACTGGAGTGTGGAGTCAAGTGGACCTTAGAAAGCATTACTGTGAACAAAGCTAGGAGGTGATGGAATTCCAGCTGAGTTATTTAAAAATTCTAGAAAGAAAGATGAGAAAGAGGGAGTTGAGAAAAAGAGTTCAGAATGGAAGGGATAAAAGATCCAAGAAAAAAAAACAGTGACTTTACACTGTAGTTACATATGCAGTGCATGTGTACTCTATGTAGTACATTTATACAATACCTATAGCTATTACAACATTTTCTTATGCCTTCTAGAGTGTACAGGTCAGCATCCTTCCTATTATTAGGGGACATTGGAGTCTCAAGCTGGAATCAAGATTGCCAGGAGAAATATCAATAACCTCAGATATGCAGATGACACCACCCTTATGGCAGAAAGTGAAGAGGAGCTAAAAGGCCTCTTGATGAAAGTGAAAGAAGAGAGTGAAAAAGCTGGCTTAAAGCTCAACATTCAGAAAACAAAGATCATGGCATCCGGTCCCATCACTTCATGGGAAATAGATGGGGAAACAGTAGAGACAGTGTCAGACTTTATTTTGGGGGGCTCCAAAATCACTGCAGATGGTGACTGCAGCCATGAAATTAAAAGACGCTTACTCCTTGGAAGAAAAGTTATGACCAACCTAGATAGTATATTCAAAAGTAGAGACATTACTTTGCCGACTAAGGTCCATCTAGTCAAGGCTATGGTTTTTCCTGTGGTCATGTATGGATGTGAGAGTTGGACTGTGAAGAAGGCTGAGCGCCGTGATGCGTTTGAACTGTGGTATTGGAGAAGACTCTTGAGGGTCCCTTGGACTGCAAGGAGATCCAACCAATCCATTCTGAAGGAGATCAACCCTGGGATTTCTTTGGAAGGAATGATGCTAAAGCTGAAACTCCAGTACTTTGGATACCTCATGCGAAGAGTTGACTCATTGGAAAAGACTCTGATGCTGGGAGAGATTGAGGGCAGGAGGAGAAGGGGACAACCCAGGATGAGATGGCTGGATGACATCATGAACTCGATGGACGTGAGTCTGAGTGAACTCCGGGAGATGGTGATGGGCAGGGAGGCCTGGCATGCTGCGATTCATGGGGTCACAAAGAGTCGGATACAACTGAGTGACTGAACTGAACTGAACTAAACTTGGAGTCTCAAGAGAAAGGTAGAATTTCAATAACAGCAACATATTTAATTATGTTGCTTAAATTGTTTAATTAAGTGGCTCGGTTACTCTGTTAATCTGTAGGCAATTTCTAAGCATGCATTAAATGCAAGGCATCCTGAGGACTTTTAAACACATCCAATCTTCAGAATCTGTATGTGAAGGAAGCAGTTGCTGCTGTTATTTCCTGCTGCTGACATCTATGAATTAAACTTATTAGGGATGGTGGCAGGAAGTGGAGGGAGAAACAGCTGGTTGGTCAGGGAGCCTGCGTTTAGTGCTAATTCAGGTACCCACAGGGTAGGTGACTTAGAGGAAGTTGGGTCGCATCTCTCTGATCACTGGTCTTCTCGTCTCAACATTATATACATATATCAAATTAGATCCAGCCAGTGCTGACATTTCCAGACTCAATGATAATACACTCAGACATTTAGAAAGTCAAGAATATAGAAAATTTACATTGATTGACATCGTTTGGAAGATTCTCAGGAAAAATCACCAAAAAATTCCTGAAAATTCTGACAGCTATATAATAATCCCCCCCACCCACACCCCACCTTAGGGAATCAGGTTGTATTTGTCGATACAAACATTGGAAAGGAAGCTATCCAACAAAGGATTCTGAACTTTTTCCCATAACAAAAGCATACAGAGGAACATAGGACAGAGCCTCTTACAAGCTTATAATTTGTCCTTTTATTCCAGATGCAGTCAAAGAAAGCTGTGATGAGATTGTAGACCTGATCAAGATTTATAATTAAATTTTGCATAGAAATCTTGCCTTCAGGAAAGTTGATATGAAAGATCCCTTCACCTTAGCTTCTTGAGGAAGTTTCCTGGGCTTTGAGTTACAGGCTGGCCTTGATCTCTGTCCCTCTCACCAGGCAAGCCATGCCACTCTAGTGATGAAGACTGTTTGGGTGATTGACACCTCCCCTCTTCAGGGCAGCATTAGCAATTTCTACCTTTTATTTTGTGCAATGCCTTTGATGTCTCTGACACATTATGTTATACAATGCATAAACCAACACACATGTTGTCCCAGAAAACACAGGTCTCCTAACTGATGGTCAGATCAATGGCTGATAACAAAAGGTCTCATTCATTTAATGGTACAAGAGCCAAGGAGTAGCCTGCACAGCTCAAGTTTGGTTTCCACTTTATGTCTATAGACTGATTGCTTCATTTAGTGAACTCACTCATATCCTCTAACTGAACCTCTAGTCCCAGGGTTTAGAATAGTGGAATTTATGTAGCTGACCAAGAATGATTTGTCCAAATTGGTTAGTCCAGAGATAAGATCACAAATATGCCTCTTTTAAGAAATAAAAGTCTTTAAGGAGTACAAAGCTATGGTAACCAAAACAATATGGTACTGGCATAAAGACAGACACATAGACCAATGGAATAGAGTAAAGAACCCAGATGTAAACACTTGCACATGTGGTCAAATGGTTTTTTATAAGGGTGCCAAGAGCGTTCAAGGGGAGAACAGTCTTTTCCACAAATGATGTTGGGAAAACTGGATATTCACATGAAAAGTAATGAAGTTGGATCCATATCTTACAGTATAAAAAGAATTAACTCAAAATGGGTCAAAGAGCTAAACCTGCAAAAAGCTGAGAAGAAAGTATAAGGGGAAGTCTTCAATACAATGAACGATAGATAAGTTGGACTTCATCAAAATTTAAAACTTTTATATATCAAAGAACACAGAGTGAAATGGCAGGCTTGAAATGGGAGAAAACAATTTGAAAATCACATAAGGGATTGATACCAAAGTATATAAAAACTTCTACACCTTAAAAAAAAAATTTAAAATATTCAGTTTTACTATGTGAAAAACATGAAGAAAGCATAAAAAGTATATAGTATGTAACTCCATTATTCAAGAATTTAAAAAATTTCTCACTTTATACTGAATGAATCTTCAAAACAACCTTTCCTTTTTTAATCTCTGGCCATACTTCTCTCAAGATATAATCATCTAAAAGAAGTTAGTATTTGCAGGATTCATGCTTCAGATTGTGTATTTACAGTTTTTAAATGAAAACACTTTTATTTTCATTCACTTAGATGGAATTTGTTGGGTTTGCCTTAAAAAAATTCTCCTAACTACTCCCTAGGAAAGCATCCCTTGTAAGTATCTTTCCAGACTAGGATTCACGTGTATTGAGGCAATACCTATTTTCATTTTTGTTTTTTTCTTAGAAAGGAGGCATAGTCTGTTTTAAGAGCCTCTGATTGGGTTACATGGGGTGAAAGAGTGAAAGACTGTTGGTACTGAGCTCCCAAGTTCAGGAATCCAATTTAAGAGGAGAGAGAAAAACAAAGGAAGGCTATACAAAGCAAAATAGATCAGCATGTGTGTGCATTCATGGATGCTAAGTTGAGTCTGACTCTTTGCAACTCTATGGACTGTAGACCGCCAGGCTCCTCTGTCCATGGGCTTCTCCAGGCAATAATACTGGAGTGGGTTGCCATGCCCTCCTCCAAGTGATCTTCCTGACCCAAGGATCAAATCTGCTTCTATTAGGTATGTCTCCTGCATTTGCAGGCAGGCTCTTTACCAGCATGTGCAAATCCATCTAAATCTAAGGCAATTTGCTATTGTTGAAATGTAAACTGAGCTGGAGGTGGTGTGAGAGAAAAGAAAATGGGGCAGAGGGATAAAACTGAGGAGGCACCTTGGCAGAAATCAGATGACAAAATGCCTTGTGAACCATACCAGGAATTTAAGTTTATACTTAAAGATGACAAGCAAGTGATCAAAGGTTCATGTGAGATCACTCTGGCATTAGTTGGGAGGATGGGTTGAAGAGTTAGTGAGACTCAAGAAGTGCTTTGCTGAAAAGCAAGTCCTTGAGAGGAAAGTGGAATCTGGTTGACTCAAAGGTAACAAGTAGGAATAAAGTGTAGGTGATAGAATGAACAGTCTTTAGTTACCGAACACCTGTGGAGATTAACCTGGAGACTGCTGGTATGTTTTCCAGATTCTCTGTTTAATCATCTATGCTGAGATGGGGAAGAAGGGTAGGTGTTGGAGTGGGGTTTTAGAGGAAGGGGTTGCCCAGGCCTGCATATTTAGAGGCAGAGATGATCCATCTCTTGGCTTAGTCTACAGAACTCACCCGGATAAAACTTTTACTTTGAAGTAATGATACCCTGTTCCATCCACCTTTAAGTACCTCTATTACAGTCCTATAGAAAAAGAGATGAAAATGCCTATCTAATATCTGGATTGCTCATGTGAATTGGATTTGTTTTCTAGGAAAACTCGAGTCTCCTAAAATTTTATTAGTATTACTTAAGGCAATCGCCAATGCCAGTGTCCACTGACAAAAATGAACAACCTAAAAGTTGAGAATTATGTTTTCTCTGTAGTCTTGCCGAGGACTTAAGTCCAGAAGCCAGCCTCTCAGATTGCTTGAGAGACTACTCTGAGGAGATAAGGGAGAAACCAGATATATAGGAGCTCTGACAATAAAAACCAGGTAGTTGGAACATCAAAAGATTTCTGTTAAAGAAAAGCAGATATCTCCAGTGAATGAATTCCATACACTTTTCTGTGTATGGAAAGATGCAAGACTCTAGCTCATTGAAGTCATTCCTTTGATAGGCACCTTAACTGTCTGGGGCCAGTATCCTATGCTTTCTCATCCTGGATCTCCTCAGCGCATGCAGTCAGGGTGGCTGCAGTGGCTGATGGACTGATGACTGAAATATCCTTAGTTTACTAATATAGCAGGTGATATTCATTATCCACACAAAGAAACCTGCTTCTAGTCTTCAAGGAACCACTATGCACTCTTTGAAAACATGTAGGACCAGTCCTGTCCACATGTTCCTCTAAAGCTAGTCACTGATATACAATGACCCTACAATTAGTATCTCAGCTCTTTCCAGGCTGTCAGCTGTCTGCCTTAACTTTTTGTCTCTAATATCACCTTTTCTGTCCCCTTGCAGCTCATTTCTTTTCCCTGGGTCAGAAGTTTCATTATTACTGCACAACTAAGCTGACTCCCTGGTCAAGATTTGCAATAAAAATACGTTATTGTTTCCCTGGAGCAGTCCCTTTCTCCTCAGGGCTGCCTGACCCTTTTCCTTTAACCCTTACCCTCAGAGTGACATTCTTGCTGGCTGCTGAGTAAAGGAACACTCTTCCACATACACAGCTGTTTTGCAGGATTTGCTAGGGATTAATTCTTTCCTTTCAGATGCAGTTTGTCAGAGACAATGAGTGAACAAAGAGGAACATTAGGAATTGGAGATAGACTCTTTGGCTTTGTCTGACATTGACTCCTATTCAGTAAACCAAGTTTCCTGATGCTGCTGTGACAAAGTATTACTGTGGGTGGAGAGCTTGGAGCTATAATGTATGCTACTGCCATGCACAGCCACAGCTCTCTGCTTGGAGCTGGAGTAGAATGGACCCCTGTTAATTTGAGTCTGAGCACATGTTCCTTCCTCATTTGCATCCTGGGTAGCTGGGCTGTTCAACCCATATAGGAGCCTAGTGGGCTTGGCCCTTTGGGGTTCCAGAGCTGAGAGCCTCATTAAGACATGCAGTTTGCTTTCTGATACAGTGGAATAAACACTGTGGGCTTCAGTCTCAGACTCTCATTCTCTACCTGTTTAAAATAGTAAGAAGTATTTGCTGAGCCTTTAACACAACTGGATACATGTGAAATGTATCCATTTCCTGGCAACATGCTGAGGAGTCATTGCCTAGCAATGCATCTGTTCTCCACTTCTATGCTTTCCCAGCCCATTTGCCATTTACCTGTCCAGACATGATGACTGTCCCTCTGATTTCTCTGGCTCTCTGACCCCACTTTAGATTCATACCTTAGTGAATTGGCCCTCAGGAACCACTACTCTAATTGCTCTTTCCCTCCACTTTGTCCCACTACAGTCTATCTTATATAGTCCTGGACAATGGTCAGTATGGTTGTAAGAATCCATCCACCAGCAAGGTCACCTCCAGCTTATAATTATAATAGAATTTAAGTTTTATTGAATGTGTCTATGTGTATTAGTTGCTCCGTCATGCCTGACTCTTTGTGATGCCATAGGCTGTAGCCTACCAGGCTCCTCCATCCATGAGATTTTCCGGGCAAGAGTACTGGAGTGGGTTGCCATTTCCTTCTCCAGAGGGTCCTCCCAACCAAGGGATCGAACCTGGGTCTCCCGCATTGTAGGCAGATGCTTTACCGTCTGAGCCACCAGGAAAATCCATCATTAATGAATTTACTTGGAATTAAATTTATATTTATTAATATATATTATAAATATAGTTCTAATAGGTTTAATTATAATTATATAATTTTTAAAGGTAATAAATACTGAAAAACTCAACATTTCATGACATCAAGGTTCTGAATAGTACTGGGAACTGTATCAAATATCCTGTGATAAACTATAATGGAAAATAATATGAAAAATATATGTGTGTGTGTGTAACTGAGTCACTTTGCTATACAACATAAATTAAACACAACTTTGGAAATAAAGTATACTTCAATAAGATTTTTATAAGTTCACCATTTCATAGTGATTTTAGTGCCCCTGACCCTTGTATATGCTCTTAACATTATTTATATGTATAATATTAATAGAAGTATGCGTTATGGTGTCCAATAGTACATCTCTTCCCAATTCTGGATTCACATCAGCCATGAAGCTATTTAGACCAGAGAAATAGACAAATGCTACAAACCAGACCTTGATTGACTGTTATATTGATTGTCTACATAAAGGATCACCAAATTGAAATCAAATAAAAATTGAAATCACCAAATAAAAATCAAAGAAAACCCTGCTACACAGACTTTATGTGGCATGCAAAGCTTTAAATATTTAGTACCTTACTCTTTATAGAAAATTTCCTCACCCCAGTACAGAAAAAGTTTTGATAGATGATGGCTATTGACCAAATTCAGCTTGCTACTTGTTTGTATAAATAAGTTTAATTGGAACACAACCAGGCTCATCCATTTATGTTTTGTCTATCGCTGCTTTCCTACTGCAATGGCAGAGCTGAGTATTTGTGACAGAGACCGCATGCCCTGCAAAGCCTAAACTATTTGTGCTATGACACTTAATAGTAAAAATTTCTGACCCTTGGCTACACTAGAGAAAGTCATGAAAAAAAGTTAGTAATGCAGATTAAATTTTAAAATATGTTGTGTCTCTAGTTGTTCCATTGCAAATAGCACAAAAATTTAGAGAACTTTCTTTCTTTGTGTTTAATCTTTGTTAATTTGATTAGTATGTGTCTCAGCATGTTTCTCCTTCTTCTGATTCATGTTGATGTACAGCAGAAACCAACACAATATCGTAAAGCAATTATCCTACAATTAAAGATAAATAAATGAAAAAACAAAGAATCTGACTCAAGAAAGGGCCTACAGGATTTATTCTGTCTACCAACATTCTATTCTGATTGTTTGTCAAGTTCATAGAACTGTCCTTAAAAACTAGATTTTACTGGATGTGAACTATACCTCAATAAATCACTATAGCTTTGCACAGTAGTTTGAAATCACAGAGTATAATATCTCCTGCCTTGTTCTTTTAGGCTATTGGGGGTCTTATGTGTTTCTATACAAATTTTAGAATTATTTTTCCTAGTTCTGTGGAAAAAAAGAAAAAATAACACCTTTGATATTTTGATAGGAATTGCATTGAACCTGTAGACTGCCTTGAATAGTACGATCATTTTAACAATATCAATTCTTCCAATTAAAAACACAGTATTTTTTTTTGATCTGTTTATCTTGTCTTCGGTTTCTATCACCAGTGTCTTATACACACACCTAGAGTCTATGTGTGTCTTTTAAATAAGAGGTGAACCTCTTGTAGGCAGCATACACATGGATCATTTTTTTTCTTCATTCAGACGCTCTGTGTCTTGTGATTGATGCATTTAGTCCATTAACATTTAAACTAAATAATGGTAGCTATGTATTTATTTCCATTTTATTAATTGTTTGGGGCTTTTCTATAATTCTTTTCCATTTCTTTCTCCTACTTTTGCTCACTTCCCTTGTGAATTGATGACTATCTTTAGGTTTGGGTTTGGTTATCTCCCTCATATTTTGTGTGCGGGTATCTATCAGGTTTTTGGTTTATGGTAAACATTATATATGTAAGCTGATGATCTCAAATTTAAATACATTCTTAAGACCCTACAATTTTTATAATTCCATTTCACATTTAATGTTTTTGATGTGATATTTTACAATTTTTGTGTGTATTTCTTACCTACTTATTGTGGATATGGATGATTTTACTACTTTTGTCTCTTAAGCTTTTTACTAGCTTTTAGGTCATTTACTATATATTTGCCTTCACCAATGAGATTATTTTCTTTTATAGTTTTAATGTTTCTAGCTGTGATATTTTCTGCTTAGAGAAGTCCCTTTAACATTTCTTATAAAACCAGTTTTGTGATGTTGAACTCTTTTAGCTGTTTGGTTGTAGGTTTTTTCCCGTTTATCACACTGACAGTCAACTCTCTTATGGACTGCAAAGTTTCTGCAGAAAAATCAGCTTATAGTCTTATGGGAGTTCTCTTCTATATAGTTGATTTTCTCTAGCTTCTTTTAAGATTCACTCTTTATCATTAATGTTTGCCATTATAATTACAATGTGTTTGGATGTGGATCTCTTTGGGCTCATTTTGTTTAGGACAGTCTGTATTTCCTGTTTCTGACCTGCTTTTACACAGGTTAGGTAATTTTTCAGTTATTATCTATTCCAATAATTCTCTGGACTTTTTCTCTCTCTTCTCCTTCTGGAATCCCCTATAATGCTAATGTTAGTAGGCTTGATGTCTCAGAGCTCTTTTGAATCATTCTCAATTTTCTTAATTCTTGTTTCTTTCTATTCAGGTTGTATGGTTTTCATTTCTCCATGTTCCAATTCACTGATCCATCATTTTGTATCATCTAATCTATTGTTGGTACTTTCTAGCATATTTTCATTTATTGTATTCTTTGAAAGCCTCACTGTGTTCATCCATTTTTTCTCCTGTGTTCAGTGAGTTTTTTTATTATCATTATCTTGAACTCTGTGTCGGTTTTATTGTTTGTATCCACTTCATTTCATTCTTTTCTGAGGTTTTGTTTATACCTTCATTTGAAGCATATTCTTCTATCTCTTCATTTTGCCTAATCCTTTTGTATTTCTATAATTAAATCAGTTATGCTTCCTGTTCTTGGGGACGCAGTTTTGTGTAGGAGACATCATGTGCATTCCAGCCCCTCTCTCTTCTCTGGTAAGGATTCCTGCCACATGGGCTGCATGTGCCTCTCTGCTGTGGTACCAGCTCTTGTGGGAGTACTGGTAGCTGAAGTTGGCTCCAAGCCAGGTTGGCTTGAGATCCTGCTTTGTGCAGTCGCTGTGATCCCACTCAAAACCCAGATAGGCTTTCATGCAGTCGACTGTACAGCTTGGTGATGTTTGGCAACTCTGGACCTGCCAGTAGGCAAGCCCATGTCCCTTCATGACTGGTAGCATGGCCCAGGAAGCATGGGGCTGTTGCCAGCCCATTGGAAGATAGTTAAGTCCCCAGGATTAATAGGCTAGAAAGATAGTTTCAAAATGGTGCTTGCCAGTGCTGATATCATTGTAGTAAAATGAGCTCCCCAAAATGACTGTGACCAGCATCACTGTCCTTAGGGCCTGCCTCATCCCTCTCCAACAGGCTCATCAAGATCAGCAAGTGGGTCTGACTCAGACACCTTTCAATCTACTGCCTTTGTGCCAGGACTCAGAGTGTGTGAGATTTTGAACATGCCATTTCAGGCCAGAGTCTCCATTTTCTATAGTTCTCTGGCTCTCCCTTAGGTTAGACTTGCTGGTTTTCAAAATCAGACCTTCTGGGGGCTCATATTCCAAGTTCAGGAACAAAGACCTCCAGACTGAGGAGCCCTGGGTGGAGCTTGTTCCCCTTTCTCCTTGGGGAGAACCTGTATGACTGTGATATCCCTTCCATTTGTAGGTCACTAAGCCAGGGGTGTGGATCCTGACCGTACAAAGGCTCCCTTCTTCCTACTCATCTCACTGTAGCTTTTTCATTATATCTTAAGTTGTGGAGAATCATTTTTGTTACTCTTCAACTCATTTACATAGACAGTTGCTCTGTATTTAGCTTTGGTTTTGGTGTACTTGTGGGAGGAGATGAACGCAATGTCTTTCTACTCCACCATCTTGAATACACCCCATTAAATAGTGTTTTGAAAAACCAGAGCTGACAGTGGAGAAAGAATTTTATATTGCAAAAACTTCTCAAGTGTCAGAACAGGAACTGGGTTCAACATGAGACCTTTCAGTTTCTAATTTGATTCAGGATTTAATTTCCTCTGCTCTATAAAATTAAGTCACTACAGGAAATGGTCTTCCAGGCACTCCCCATGCCTTACATTCTGTGCAAGAGGGGAATCTCAATAATAGCTGCTGAGTTTAGGCCCAAGTTGGTATGTCTGGCACACAACTGACTTGGTCACTTAGGAGCCAACTCATAGAAAGTGGAGGAAACTGTGCCACTGCTGGAGAGAAGACACATATGTCACATTGTGAGCTGGGCACTTCACAAGGTGACATGCAAAAGAGTTACAAGGTGTCAGGAACAATGCACATAAGTCAAGGAGAATGCTAATATCCCAAGTAGATCTAGTCACTAAACCTCAATGATTAAGAAGGGAGAAGTGTTTACTCTAATTAAACTTTGTGTATTGAGATAATTATACTGGACATTTAACTATAGGAAATCATACAGAAAAATTCAATATGTCCATTTTCCTACCCTCCCTTAGTGGTAATGTCTTGCAAAATTACAAAAGAAAATCAAGCAAGTTATTAACATTGATACAGTCAAGATATAGAACATTTTCATCAGCAGAAAAATCTCTTGTGTTCCCACTACATCCACTTACCCTTGATTCTCACTCCCTCCTTTAATACCTAGCAAACACTAGTATAGTATATGGGCTTCCCTGATAGCTCAGGTGGTTAAGAATCTGTCTGCAATGCAGGAGACCCCAGTTAGATTCCTGGATAGGAAAGATTCAGTGGAGAAGGGATAGGCTATTCCAGTATTCATGGACTTCCCTTGTGGCCCAGCTGGTAAAGAATCCACCTAAAATGCTTGAGGCCAGGGTTTGATCCCTGGGTTGGGAAGATCCCCTTAAGAAGGGAACAGCTACCCACCCCAGTATTCTGGCCTGGAGAATTCCGTGGACTATATGGACCATAAAGTCACAAAGAGTTGGACACGACTGAGTGACTTTAAAAAAAAAGAAGAAGAAGAACACTAGTGATTCTACTTTTCTCCATCTTTTTAATTTCATGTTATATAAACAGAATCAAACAATATGTAGCTTTTGGGAGTTGACTTTTTGTGACTCAGTGAAATTCTCTGGAGTTTTATCAAAATTGTTGCCTGTGTCAATAATTTGTTCTTTTTATTACTGAGTAGCATTTCACAGTTTGTTTAACTATCCACCTGTTAAGAACCTCTGAGTTGTTTTTTATCTCTTAGAAATAAGGTCACTCTAAGGGGACGACAGAGGATAAGATGGCTGGATGGCATCACTGACTCGATGGACGTGAGTCTGAGTGAACTCCGGGAGTTGGTGATGGACAGGGAGGCCTGGCGTGCTGCGATTCATGGGGTCTCAAAGAGTCGGACATGACTGAGTGACTGAACTGAACTGAGCTGAACTGAAACATTCATGGACCTAGTAGTAAAGAACACGCTTGCCAATGCAGGAGACACAGGAAATTCAGATTCAGTTCCTGGGTTGGGAAGATCCCCTGGAGAAGGAAATGGCAACCCACTCCAGTATTCTTACCTGGAGAATCCCATGGACAGACTAGCCTGTCAGGCTACAGTCCATAGGCTCACAAAGAATGGGACATGACCGAAGCGACTTGGCACTCACGCAAACATTCAGTTGTGTAAACATGCTTTCTTCTCTTATTAAGATTTATTTATTTATTTACTTTTGGGTTTGTTGGGTCTTCATTGCAGTGCTTGGGCTTTCCCTAGCTGTGGTGAGCAGGGGCTACTAGTCGTTGTGGTATGTGAACTTCTCATTTGCAGTGTCTTCTCTTGTTGCAGAGAACAGACTCGAATGCTGGCTCAGTAGTTGTGGAACATGGGCTTTGTTGCTCTGTGGCCTGTGGGATCTTCCCAGAACAGGGATCGAGCCTGTGTCCTCTGCATTGGCAGGCAGATTCTTAAGCACTAGACCACCAGGAAAGCCCTTGAACATAAGTTTTTATTTCTCTGGAATGGGTGAACAAAAGTACTTAGTCATGTGGTGGTTGTATGGTTAGTATTATAAGAAGTTGGCAAGCTGTCTTCCAGAGTGGCTGTTCCATTCAATATTCTCAACAATAATGCTTAAACAACCCAGTTTCATCACATTCTCACTAATATTTGGTGTGGTCACTATTTTTTTTTCATTTAAGTCATTCTGACAGGTGTACAATGATATTTCATTGTGGCTTTAATATGTATTTTTGTTGCTGATCTTATATAGTATCTATTAAGCTTTTTGGTAAAATATCTCTTCATGTCATTTGTCCAGTCCAAACTTAATAGCTTGTTTTTGCTGTTTTCTTTGTTTCCATAAGTTATTATATATTCAAAATACTACAGATTTCCCCTATTGAAAGTAGAATGTTCCTATGAAACCTTTCTTAGCCAAAATGGAATAAAGAGAAACATTTAACCTAGGACACATCTTTCTAAGGGATGCATGAAATAAATCAAAATAAAGCACAGATGCCCACAGTCACAGGTCAAGCTTTCATTGGCTTGATCCTGAGATGTTGAGTATAATCCTCGGAAGGAGCTGAGGAGAGACACTCCTGATGCTCCTCAAGATGCAAACTTCCTCTTTAACAGTTCCCTGCAAAACAAATGCTGAACGCTATTCTCCCTGTTAGCCTTTTTTTGCAAATCCAAAAATTTTCTTGGAATTTCTTTTGGTTGGCAAAAACAAATGCTCATACAGATCTTTCCTAAGAGTACTGCTGTGTAAAGTGAACGTTTGAAAAATGTGGATACCTTTTTCAGATATATGGTTACAAATACTTTCTCCCAGTCAATGGCTTCTCTTTTCATCATCTTGATGAGGTTTTTCCCTCAGCACAAATGTTTATATTTTGATGACATCAATTTTTTCAAATTTTCCTTGCTTTTGGTATCATCCTGAGAATTCTTTGCTTAACCTGATCCTGAAGACCGTGCAGATGTCCTTCTATGGGTTTTTGGTAAAATATTTGGAACTTTATGTTTTCTGTTTAAGTTTTGATCCACTTTGAGTTAATTTTTGTGTAAGGTAAGATTTGATAATATTTTATCAATGATTTTTATGTTTAATTTTATGAGAGATATTGGTCTGTAGTTTTCTTTTTTAACATCTTTCTCTGGTTTTGTTAACAGCTTAATATTTTATAAAATTAGTTGGAAATTTTTTTCTTCTGGAATTTTTTTTTTCTTCTGAAATTGTTTTTTTCTGGAAGAGATAGTATAAAACACAGGTTATAGATAGATAGATCGACACAGGTTCGATCCCTGGTCTGGGAAGATAACATTAATTAATTAATCAGTTCCACATATTTAATTATTTAATATTTGTCAGAATTGTAGAGCTCTACATTGTATAATTAGTGTTTTATAATAAAACCAGATGGGCCTAGAATTTCTTTTGGGGAAGCCTTAAAATTACAAATTCAGTTCCTTTAATGACTAAAATGCTACTCAAGTAGTACTCAAGTATTTCATCTTGTTAATTTGTGATTAGCTTTTTTCTAAATTGTCACATATATGAATGCAAAGTTGTTTACAAGTATCTCCTAATTATCTCCTTCCTGATTGCAGGGTTTACTGAGATATCCCTTATATCTTCTATTTAATTCCTAATATTGGGGAAATGTGTTACTATTTTTCTTTTTACTTCTGCAGTCTTATCAGAATTTTATCAATTTTACAGATTTGTTCTGAATAATCAACTTGATGCAGTTATAGTGTTTTTAGTGGTTGTGTGTGTTTTTTTTTTCTTATCACTTTGTTTAGTTTTCTAGTGGCTGTAAGTGAAAGTTGCTGAGTGGTTTCTATCTCTTTGTGACCCCATGGACTGTAGCAAGGTTTTCCCAGTGGGTGGCACTATTGGCAAAGAACCTGCCTGCCAATGCAGGTGACACAGCAGACACGGGTTTGATCCCTGGGTTGGGACAATCCCCTGGAGGAAGGCATGGCAACCCACTCCAGTGTTCTTGCCTGGGGAATCCCATGGACAGAGAGCCTGGAGGGCTACAGTACATAGGATCACAGAGTCAGACACTACTGAAGTGACTTAACATGCACACGTGCACCATATGTAATGGTTTTATAATTTTTGTTTCAACCATCAAATATGATGTAATAAAATCATGATTAAGATAAGCTAGCATATTTCTCCCTGCATTCATTTGTTTCAAACTTTTCCTTTCCGAAGTTTCAAGCCTTACATTTTCTTTTATTTAGAGATCCTTCTTTACCAAAGCTTTAGAGTTAGGTGTACTAACAACTTATTCTTCTAATTTTCCTTCATTTGAGAGTATATTTCCCTTTCATTCCTGCAAGATATTTTTGCTGAATCGAGAATTCATGGTTTGCAATTCTTTTTCCTTCAGTACAACTGACCTTTAATAGACTGCATGGGAATTGGTATGTCAACCCTTCCACCATCAAAAACATATATAACTTTACAGCTGGCCCTTTGTGTCTGCAGTTCTGCAACTGTGAATTCAGCTAACTGTGGATCATATGTACTGCAGTCCACATTTAATGAAAAGAAAAAAAAAAAAATGTGTAAGTAGCCCCATTCAGTCCAGATGTATGTTGTTCAAGGATCAACTATACTTAAAAAAAAAAAAGTTTTATTTCCTTCTGGCTTCCATTGTTACAAATGAGAAATCCACTATTATTCAAATTGGTGTTTCCCCATAAGTAATGTATCTTTTCACTCTTGACACTTTCAAGAATTTCTCTTTGGCTTACATTCAGTTCAGTTCAGTTCAGTTCAGTCGCTCAGTCGTGTCTGACTCTTTGCGACCCCATGAATCGCAGCACGCGAGTCCTCCCTGTCCATCACCAACTCCCGGAGTTCACTCAGACTCGCGTCCATGATGCCATCCAGCCATCTCATCCTCGGTCGTCCCCTTCTCCTCCTGCCCCCAATCCCTCCCAGCATCAGAGTCTTCTCCAATGAGTCAACTCTTCACATGAGGTGGCCAAAGTACTGGAGTTTCAGCTTTAGCATCATTCTTTCCAAAGAAATCCCAGGGTTGATCTCCTTCAGAATGGACTGATTGGATCTCCTTGCAGTCCAAGGGACTCTCAAGAGTCTTCTCCAACACCACAGTTCAAAAGCATCAATTCTTCGGCACTCAGCCTTCTTCACAGTCCAACTCTCACATCCATACATGACCACAGGAAAAACCATAGCCTTGACTAGACGGACCTTAGTCGGCAAAGTAATGTCTCTGCTTTTGAATATACTATCTAGGTTGGTCATAACTTTTCTTCCAAGGAGTAAGGGTCTTTTAATTTCATGGCTGCACTCACCTTCTGCAGTGATTTTGGAGCCCCCCAAAATAAAGTCTGACACTGTTTCCCCATCTATTTCCCATGAAGTGATGGGACCATATGCCATGATCTTCATTTTCTGAATTTTGAGCTTTAAGCCAACTTTTTCACTCTCCTCTTCCACTTTCATCAAGAGGCTTTTTAGTTCCTCTTCACTTTACCCAAGTTTAATTATGATATGTTTTAGCCTTGACTTATTTGAGTTCATCTTTTGCAATTTGTTCACCTTCTTGAATTGGTAGAGTTTTGTCTTTTGCTAAATTTGATGTTTCTGTAATTATTTTTTGAGAACATTTTCAGCCTCAATTTCTGTCCCATCTCCTTGAAATTTGATGATACAAATGTCAGGTCTTTCATCTTTCAGGCTCCTGAAGCTCTGTTTATTTTTTCAGTCTATTTTTTCTATGTTGCCCAAATTAGAAAAATTATATTAATCTGTCTTCAAGTGTTCTGATTTTATCATTTGTCAACTCCAGTCTACAGTTGAACTCATTCAGTAAGTTCATGTTTGTTTGTTTGTTTTGGACTGAAGGTTGTTTCTTGTTGATTGATTTATTTTTATAATTTTTACTTCTAATATCTTTGTTTTCAAAAAATGTATAATTTTATGTTGAAACAGTTTTACAATGGCTGCTTTAAAACCTTTGTCAGATAATTCCAGCCTTATAATTCATCCTGGTATTTGTGACTGTAGATTTTCCAGGTTCTTGGTTTGAGTTGTTTATAAACAACTGGGCTTTCTAGGTAGTCTAATATGAAACTCTGGATTCTGTTTGTTATTTTTTGCTTAGTAGACCTTCTTTTTGATGTGGCATGAGATCAGGGTGGCTGTGTTTTCTTAGCTTCTCACTGGGCCCTCCTGTCCTGGAGAGGCAGAAGCAGGGAGGATAAACCCTGTTGATAATCAGCTTCATCTCACTCCACCCCATTAAGACTCTTTGCTGCTGGCTGGCAGTCAGAATACTGCCTGCGTCAGCTGTGGTGGGAACAGGAGGATCCTGTACTCAGCCTTACTGACACTTTGCTGTGTGCCCCTTGCTTTTGGTAAAAGAGCGATGGAAGATCAGCTCCCTGCTCAGCCTGTCTGACAATACCCAGAGTATAGACGGGAGCATACTGCTTGTTTCTAAGGGCAGCAAGAAGGTGGTGTGGAAGATCAAATGTTTTTTCATCCGTGCTTGACTCATTGGAAAAGACTGATGCTGGGAGGGATTGGGGGCAGGAGGAGAAGGGGACAACTGAGGATGAGACCGCTGGATAGCATCACTGACTTGATGGACGCTAGTCTGAGTGAACTCCAGAAGTTGGTGATGGACAGGGAGGCCTGGTGTGCTGCGATTCATGGGGTTGCAAAGAGTTGGACATGACTGAGCGACTGAACTGAACTGAAATTTGCCAGGGCTGAAGACTATGTTGTTTCCACTAGTATTTGACTGGAGTAATCTATTGCTAGGCCACACTTGCTTGCCCTTTTCCTAGGGAAACAGACTTCATGTAGCTTCATTTTTTTGGTGACTATTGTTTATTCTGGATCTGAGGCTTCCTCAGCACCTTGTGTTGTTCTTAGTCACTCAGTTGTGTCCAATTCTTTGTGACCCTATGGACTATACCCCACCAGACTCCTCTGTCCATGGGGATTCTTCAGGCAAGAATACGGGAGTGGGTTGCCATGCCGTCCTCCAGAGGATCATCCCAACCCAGCGATCAAACCCAGGTCTCCCACATTGTAGGCAGATTCTTTGTGGCCTGTCTAAGCCACCAGGCAAACCCAAGAGTACTGGAGTAAGTAGCCTATCCCTTCTCCAGGGGTACTTCTCAGCCCAGGAATTGAACTGGGATCTTCTGCATTGCAGGCAGATTCTTTACCAGCTGAGCCACCAGAGAAGCCTCATTAACACTCTACCTGGAGGCAATAAAAAGACCTAGAGAAACCACCACCATGCTGTTCCTCAAGTCCCAAGGGACATATCAAGCAAGCAGTCCTTCTTTCTACATTTCAGAGACATTCCTGGCTGGATTATTCTGTGACGTTTAGGGCTTTTCAGCTATAAGATAGAGGACCTTCAAGGAATGGGGTGGCTCCATCTTGGCAGAAAGAGAAGGCCATGAGGAGACATTTTTATGTGAAATATTTTTACTGACTATATGTGCTACATAGCTCCATAGATGAATGCCTAGGGAGTGGCTGTTTCACTAAACACCTTGTTAAAATGTGAGACCAATGAAACCCAACAAAAAATCGGAGGGATGTGTTTTCCTCCCCAGCTTCTCCAGCAGGCTAAATGGAGGTCTGCTCATCATTGGTGATTCTGACCAAAAGAGTTCATTTCCAAGGTAGCCCTTGATATCCAGCATGGCACTTCTGGTCCTCAAACAAAGCTGGCTGGTAGAAAATAAAAACCTCCACAGGTGCTGGATTTTCCCAGTAATATCTGCATTTCAAATAGTAACCTATGAAACATGAAGACATTCCTAAGAGAAAAGTTCTTAAAAGCTGGAAGTCCTGGGTTAACCATGCCTATTTATTGTTAAATGTTGCTGAAACTTGGAGTTTATATTATGCAATATTTCTAAAGTTATTTTATGTTAATATTCAATACACAGATACACACACACACAGAAGTCGCTCAGTTGTGTCCGACTCTTTGCAACCCCATGGATTGTAGCCCACCAGACTCCTCGGTCCATGGGATTTTCCAGGCATGAATACTGGAGTGGGTTACCATTTCCTTCTCCAGGGGATCTTCCTGACCCAGGGATAGAACTCGGGTCTCCCGCATTGTAGGCAGATGCTTTACCGTCTGAGCTACCAAGGAAGTCCATCAAAAACACAGAAGAGTAGTAGTAAGTTTCAAAAGGATGTCAGTTGAGATTTTTTATAGACCCTATTAAATATAATACATGTGTTATCAACCTCTTCATGCTGTTGAACTGGGATTTTCACTTTTCTGATTTTATAGCTTCCAAATGTTGGGCTATTTCATTATGGCATGTAATCTGTAGGCATAATGCATTCTATGATGACTTATATGGACCAATGAGAATTTTGTGTCTTCTGATTTCATTTCTGAACATTTCCCCTTCTACTTTCCTACTCAAAGTCTTACTCTTACTAGGTCCATATCCTTACAGTTCTCTGCACACAATTAGTATAGCAGACTGCATTATTCAAAAATTAAAAAAGATCACAGCAGTATTTCCAGTCCCACACGCTCTTCTAAAACACCACTATTGTTCATCAATTGGATTTCCCCTTTAACCACAGCAGATTTTGTGGTCACTTTGATGACCAGAATGTGACAGAAGTGGTACCACCTGATTTTCAAGGCTAGAGCATTAAAGTGGTATGGCTCTCTCAGGATGCCCTTGTTACTGAACCAAATTTGAGTCTACTTTCTGGCACGTGAAACATGTCTGTTTCCCCAAAATTTTAGACTATGAAAAATTTTCCTATACATTTTATTTTAGTACTTCCATAAAGCATGCTTTGGGGAAATTCTTTAACATAACCTCCCTCTCTCTCTCCCCAAGGTAATGAAACTCTGTGCAAGAACGAAATGGAGTTCATCTCAGAGACAACTAGAGGTGAGCCTTTATGTGAGAGAATTCGATAGATTATAAATTGACCTTGACAGGGGCATACTAGCCTTTCCCCCTGTTTTTGGCTCCTGTCTGCTACCTGTTTCCATTTTCATGTTTGCAGCATGCTACTTCCTGAAATATGTCCCTAAACTCTGATCTCTAGTGGAAGCTTCAGAAAGGAGGGTAGAGAAGAAAGGGGCTTAGAGTAAATATGAAAAGGATAAGTTTGCTTGTGGGGACATGACTGAAATTTCACACCTAGTCAGCCCAGGTAACCTTTAGAGAGAGTAGACAAGAAATTACTAGTAAATATCTACATAGTAAGGAAGAGAATGCACTTACCAGGAGTACTGTTTGAGCCATACATTTCTCCTCACAGATATTTGTGTGTGTGCATGTCAGGGAGACAGTGCTGATGTAAGTGAGAAGGAGATGAAACATATGGGAAAGGAGGAAGACAGCAGGTTTGGTCTGGCAGTGGTAGAATCGGGAATCGTCACTAGGGTACCTGCTCTCTATAGTGAGAACCAACAAATGTGGCTTATCTCACTTATTTTCCACTCATCAGCATCCATCATAAAATATTAATAACTCCCTAATTCCTGATAGGTTCTGAGGATGAGTGAAACTTAGTTTCTATCCATGAGAAAGATACCAGGGAAATATGATACATCTTTCACCAAAAAAATGACCTTAATTATCACCTCTTTGCAAGATGATGTGCAGCAGCTCCCACCTTTTGTGTCTGGTGGACCCTGGGTTCTTCTCGACCAATGTCAGATGGTAGAAATGGCACTGGGGCATTTTCAGGTCTCAGCACACCTTAAGGGCTTCTGCTCTTGCTTCTGAAGCTCCATCAGCTGCCATACAAATAAGCCCAGGCTAGCAAGCTGAATTTTGGGAAGACATCTGGCCCAGTTCTTCCATCCCCAAACAAACAGCCATGTAAGGAAAACTATCCTTAAGTCAGCCAGACCCCAGGTTGCACACAAACTCACCACAGACAAATGACTGTTCCCTAATAGGTCAACCACAACTAGCTCAGCTCAGTAGACTACTCTTCTGAATCTTAGATTCATGATCAATAATAAATGATTATGGTTTCAAGCCACTAAGTTATGTGATGATTTCTTAAGCTGTGACTGTTAACTGATCCAAGGAGAACGAAGAATAAATAAATCAAATAAGTGTAGTTTTAGAGGTAAACCTAGGATGCTTGCATAGCCAGAAAGAGGGTGACTAATAAGCCTTATATAGATTATGCATGGTTTAAGAGATAACTCTCAAGGAAGATTTAGGCATTAACCACATGGTGAGTGTCTTATTAGCAGAGCATATGTAGGGGCAAAGGCACACAAGTGAGCAGGAAGCACCAAATGTGTGTAAGGAAATAAAGGCGCTGGAGGGCTTTCAACATGCTGGTATGCATGCGTGCTAAGTTGCTTCAATCGTGTTTGACTCTTTGAGACCCTATGGATCATAGCCTGGCAAGCTCCTCTTTCCATGGGATTCTCCAGGCAAGAATACTGGAGTGGGTTATGAGGCCCTCCTTCAGGGGCTCTTCCCCATCCAAGGATGGAACTCTCCTTCTCTTCTGTCTCCTGCCATTTACCACTAGCACCACCTAGCGGGGCCCTTCAATATGTTTAAAAGTGAAAGTGAAGTCGTTTAGTCATGTCCAACTCTTTGCAACCCCACAGGCTATAGCCTACCAGGCTCCTCTGTCCATGGGATTTTCCAGGCAATAGTACTGGAGTGGATTGCCATTTCCTTCTCCAGGGGATCTTTCCAATCCAGGGCTCGAACCCAGGTCTCCCTCATTGTAGACAGACACTTTATCGTCTGAGCCACCAGGGAAATGAGGAAATCAAACAGAAAGGGGAGCAGAGTGTTACCTTGTTAAGAAGCCTACATACCTAGTTCAGTGACCTTTCAAGGCTCAAGTCAGTCCCCACTTTCTGAGGCTGACCTGTCTGCTCTCTGCTCAAAACTAGTGTTCACTATTCCGGTTTTTCTTGCTTTCTGTAATATTCCTTATCTTTGCCTTTCACTGGGCATTTACACAGCCCATGGGAAATTATTTAGGTCTCATACTTGTAATTGTGTCAGCTGTGAGAGAGCTTTCTCATCTAAAGATTCCAGATTTGGTTTTGTTTCTATAACATCTCTGTTTCAGAACTGTAACAAGAGCAGTTAATGAAAAGAACGATAATTCACCTCAACTAACATTTGTTGGCCGTCAATTATTTGTGAGACAGTGTGTTCTCTGCTTTCCATTCACATAGAGTGGGATTAATTAGATAGAAAGACAGATCCCTGGAGCTCTCTTGGGCCTAGAGCTTCAACTGCTCATCTGAATATGGCTGAGTATCAAAAACAAACCGAAGCAGCCAAACATCTCAGGGATGGGGAAGCCATGTACCTACAGAGAGAGGCATAAAGCCAGCTCAGCATCAGCAGCCCTACGTTTGGACCTGGTCCTTTCATTTGCTAGCACTCTAAATTGGGGAAAATTCCTTGCTTCTCATAGCCTTAGCTTTAATGCTTATGAAAAATGTATAATAATATTTTTATTTCATTTTGATTAATTTAATTGAAGTAGCCACATATGACTAGCAGCTACTTTATTGAACAACACAACTCTAGAGTCTGAGCACCCTGGATTCAAATCCTATCTATCTCACTTGGTAGTTGTGTGACTTTGGGAAATATACTCAACCTTGCTGTGCCTTGGTTTCCTATCTGTGAAATAATTATAAAAATATTTTAAAAGTTATTGGGAGGCTAAAATGAAATATGTGGGCTTAGTAACTGACACGCAAAGAGCATTCAATAAATATACTTTGTTACTTTATTATTTCAAACATTTATAATTTCACAAATATATGGATTATCATTGTCTTCCTACAAAAACTAATGAGACATGTGACACAGGTTTTATCTACCAATTCTGTGTTACCGATGAAATACAGGAAGCTTAGGGCCTGACTTGAAGGGCAAAGGTATATGCGATGTCTGCTGGGTGTTCAGGATCTTCGTGACACAGTGTGGAGCACAACCAGGGTTACAGAAGACATGTGCAACACAGACCCTTTTCTCAAGCTGCAAGATGAATCTGATCCATGAGGGCAGAGGGAGTAATAATCAATGCTCTGATAGCTGCATGGTTCTGATCATGCCTATCAATGGTCCAGCAACATCCTTGGAGACAGTCCAATCATTCTACAGTGGCTCAGGAACTGTGCCAGGCCCATAGAACTTAATATCTTATTAAATGCTCACACCCATCTTTCAACAGTATTAAAATGATCTGTGGTCCACAAATGAGCAAACCAAGAATTTGAGAAGTAAAACAATTTGACCTAGGACACAATCTGGTCTATGATTTGATTTTGTCCAACTTATGAGCTAGGTAGCTAGCTTACTGTATTGAGGGTGCTGACAGAGGACAAAAGAGTCTTAGATCAGACACAAAAAAGTTTATGACTCACAGCACAGTAAGCAGCATAGTTTAAATGGTTTCTCCTGAACCCTGAGTCCCATTACATTCCCAGATGGGTGCTATGCATGTAGTAGGTTTGTATCACAGCTGAAAAACAGGGCTTGGGAAATCTATCATCTTATAATGAGAAGCAAGCAAAACTGCTTTGTTTCCAATGGAGACTTGACTTCATCCCCCAAGGTTGTTAGCAGAAAACATTACCCTGGAAAAAGGCTCAGTAGACAGTGGCTGATGCTTTGCATGTGGGACCTACTCAGCTAGGAGGGTTCAGGGAGACTTAGGGCCTATGGTTGATTGCCTCTCCCAAAGATCCCAAGCACAGGTGGTGCTAGTGGCAAAGAACCTGCCCGCCAATACAGGAGACTTAAGAGACACAAGTTTGACCCCTGGGTCAGGAAGATTCCCTGGAGGAAGACACAACAACCCACCCCAATACTCTTGCCTGGAGAATTGCATGGACAGAGGAGTCTGGCAGGCTACAGTCCACAGGGTCGCAAAGAGTCAGACATGACTGAAGCAACTTAGCACAACAACAGCAAGAAGTGATTAATGGTCTTTGGTTTTAAATCCAACATAATATGGCAACTGCAAGTCACACAGGCAAATTCAACAGTCCTGCCCTCCTAGAGTGCTTTTGACATGACCCTGTGCCAGTACTATTTCAAATCCTGAAAGATGATGCTGTGAAAGTGCTGCACTCAATATGCCAGCAAATTTTGAAAACTCAACAGTGGCCACAGGACTGGAAAAGGTCAGTTTTCATTTCAATCCCAAAGAAAGGCAATGCCAAACAATGCTCAAACTACCGCATAATTGCACTCATCTCACAGTCTAGTAAAGTAATGCTCAAAATTCTCCAAGACAGACTTCAGCAGTACGTGAACTGTGAACTTCCAGATGTCCAAGCTGGTTTTAGAAAAGGCAGAGGAGCCAGAGATCAAATTGCCAACATCCACTGGATCATGGAAAAAGCAAGAGAGTTCCAGAAAAACATCTATTTCTGCTTTATTGACTATGCCACAGCCTTTGGCTGTGTGGATCACAGTAAACTGTGGAAAATTCTGAAAGAGATGGGAATACCAGACCACCTGACCTGCCTCTTGAGAAGCCTGTATGCAAGTCAGGAAGCAACAGTTAGAACTGGACATGGAACAACAGACTGGTTCCAAATAGGAAAAGGAGTACGTCAAGGCTATATACTGTCACCCTGCTTATTTAATTTATATGCAGAGTACATCATGAGAAATGCTGGGCTGGAAGAAGCACAAGCTGGAATCAAGATTGCCAGGAGAAATATCAATAACCTCAATTATGCAGACGACACCACCCTTATGGCAGAAAGTGAAGAGGAACTAAAAAGCCTCTTGATGAAACTAAAGGAGGAAAGTGAAAAAGTTGGCTTAAAGCTCAACATTCAGAAAACCAAGTTCATGGTATCTGGTCCCTTCACTTCATGGGAAAGAGATGGGGAAACAGTGTTAGACTTTATTTTGGGGGGCTCCAAAATCACTGCAGATGGTGATTGCAGCCATGGAATTAAAAGATGCTTACTCCTTGGAAGGAAAGTTATGACCAACCTAGATAGCATATTCAAAAGCAGAGACATTACTTTGCCAACAAATGTCCATCTAGTCAAGGCTATGGTTTTTCCAGTAGTCATGTATGGATGTGAGGGTTGGACTATAAAGAAAGCTGAGTGCTGAAGAATTGATTCTTTTGAACCGTGATGTTGGCAAAGACTCTTGAGAGTCCTTTGGACTGCGAGAAGATCCAACCAGTCCATTTTAAAAAAGATTGGTCCTAGGTGTTCATTGGAAGGACTGGTGCTGAAGCTGAAGCTCCAGTACTTTGGCCACCTCATGCGAAGAGTTGACTCATTGGAAAAGACCCTAATGCTGTGAAGGTGAAGGATTGGGGGCAGGAGGAGATGGGGATGACAGAGGATGAGATGGCTCGCTGGCATCACCGATTTGATGGACATGGGTTTGGGTAGATTCTGGGAGTTGGTGATGGACAGAGAGGCCTGGCGTGCTGTGATTCATGGGGTCGCAGAGAGTCGGACACGACTGAGCGACTGAACTGAACTGAACTGAACTGTGCCAGTGAAACTTACCTTGTTATGAAAACTTTAAAAGACCTAGATTTTTTACCTACAATCTGCATACAGTATTTCTAATACTTATAAAATATTTCAAATACAATGTCATCCTAATTTTATAGGAAATGCAGAGGAAATTTGCATGCCCTGCCCAAGGCAAACCAGAAACTTGGCCTCAGGAAAATGTATCACAATTTATTATTATATTCATGTTCAACATTCTTTCACAGAAGAAGCTGGCCTTTCACTGCTGTCAGCAATCACAACGCAACCTTCCTGACACAGATCCATTTCCCTGTAGTATCCAGCACTGAGCCCCATGACACCCAGAAATAATCAATACCTCTCAGCTTCCCGTGTTTATCTTTCGTGGGTGCCCAAGGAGATTCATAGGAGGCTGACACTTTAATACAGAAATATCTGCTAAAAGAGCAAGGAAAATAAATTAATCTAGGAGAGATTTAGCTAAAATTGAGCAATTTTTATAGCATATAGAGGATTATTCTCTTTCATTAAGCAGAATGTAAATGATCAAACAAGTGATTTGATTTCATAAAGGGAAAAGTCATTATATGGTTCTCAAAACATAAAAAGTAGTATGATGTACCATCAAATACAAAAGGGTTTCTTTCTCATTCATTAGCCCCTGCAAATAGGATCTTTTGATGCCTTCTCTTGGGACTTCCCAAGATATTTTACCACATTTGTGAAAAACCTTTTTTCCCTACTTTCCACATGAGTCACGAATGAGCACCCAGGTAATTACTATAGTATGTGGGGGCTCAGCTGGCCCTGATCAAGGCCAGACATACGAGCAGAACCATTGCTCCTGGCACTGTTTGCTTCTGAACATTTTGCAACAAATGATAGGGAGGGATGACAGCTCTAAAACAGCTCTTTGCTACTATGGGAGGCCTGAACATTAATTCTAACTCTTTAGAAAATTGTTCTAATGACTTTGTGGATAAGGAGAGATGTCAAGAACTCCCTAAGTCCTCTCCTGATTCAAATTTCACTAATAAGTTGATGTGTTAGAACTCTCCCTCCCTAACTGAGGGATTACTTTCTCCTGCCTTCTATTTAAGTGGAGTCTTTAAAGCAGAGAAATTATTTTTTAACTCTTTATGTATCTTAATTGGTAAAAGTTAAGTATTGCATTGTTTTTCTTTCACTGGATTATATATTCCTTCAAAACGAATGGAAAGGAAGTCATAACATTAGTTGAGTATCTATTATGCGCTAGACACTGTAGTTTCATATTTGTCCTCACAATGCCAGATGCTGAGTATTATTATCTTCATTTTATTTTATTGTTTCCAGTTTATTTGTTTTTATTGAAGCATAGTTGATTTACAATATTATATTAGTTTCAAGCGTATAGCATAGTGATTCATTTTTATATACTTCATTAAAAGTTTTTCCAAGATAATGGCCATAGTTTTCTGTGCAATAAGTATGTCATTGTTACTTACCTGTTGTATACACAGTACTTAGTATCTCTTTCCCTTATCCTTATCTTGTGCCTCCTCCTTTCCTCATCACACCACTAACCACTAGTGGTTTTCTATACCTGTGAGTCTTTCTGTTTTGCTATATACATCCATTTCTTTTATTCTTTTAGATTCCACAAATAAGTGATATCATTTAGTATTTTTCTTATTTCACTAAGCATAATATTCTCTAGGTCCATTCAAGTTGCTGCAAATGAAGAATTTTACTCTTTTTTATGGCTGAGTGATATGCCATATTTATATGTATTTATATACCACAGTGTCTCTGTCCCTATGTCTATTAATGAGCACTTGGTTTGCTTCCATATCTTGGCTATGGAAATAACGCTGCTAGGAATATTGGAGCACATGCACCTTTTCAAATTAGTGTTTTCATTTTTCATTTTTTTCTGGATATATTCCGAGGAGTGGGATTGCAGAATAATATGGTAGTTCTATTTTTAGTTTTTCTTAAGAACCTCCATACTGTTTTCCATAGTGGCTACACACATTTATATTCTTACCAATAGTACAGGATGGTCCCCTTTCCACAACCATCCTCATCAGCATTTGCTTTTTGTAGACTTTTGGATGATGGCCATTCTGACAGGTGTGAAATGGTACCTTGTTGTTGTTTTGATCTGCATTTCTCAAATAGTTAGTGATTTGAAACTCTTTTTATGTACCTGTTGGCCTTTTGTATGTCTTCTTAGGAAAACTGTCTATTTAGGTCTTCTGCCCATTTTTGATTGGGTTATTTGATTTATCAATATTGATTTTATGAACTGTTTATATATGCTGGATATTAACCCCTTGTTAGCTATGTCAGTTGCAAATATTTTCTCCTAGTCTATCAGTTCAGTTCAATCACTCAGTCGTGTCTGATCCCATGAACTTCAGCACGACAGGCCTCCCTGTCCATCACCAAATCCCAGAGTTCACTCAAACTCATGTCCATCCAGTCAGTGATGCCATCCAGCCATCTCATCCTCTGTTGTCCCCTTTTCCTCTTGCCCCCAATCCCTCCCAGCATCAGAGTCTTTTCCAATGAGTCAACTCTTCGCATCAAGTGGCCAAAGTATTGGAGTTTCAGCTTTAGCATCATTCCTTCCAATGAACACCCAGGACTGAACTCCTTTAGAATAGACTGGTTGGATGTTGCAGTCCAAAGGACTCTCAACAGTCTTCTCCAACACCACAGTTCAAAAGCATCAATTCTTTGACTCTTCTTTCTTCACAGTCCAGCTCTCACATCCATACATGACTACTGGAAAAACAATTACCTTGAGTAGATGGACATTTGTTGGCAAAGTAATGTCTCTGTTTTTGAATATGCTATCTAGGTTGGTCATAAATTTCCTAGTCCATAGGTTAGCTTTTAATACTTTTTGATGGTTTCCTTTGCTAAGCAAAAGTTTTAAGCTTAATTACATCCCATTTGTTTATTTTTGCTTTTATTTTCATTTAGGAAATTGATTAAAAATATTGCTACAATTTATATCAGGGTTCTGCCTATGTTTTCCTCTATGAATTTTATGGCTTTGGGTCTTACATTTATGTCTTTAATCCATTTGAGCTGGGTTTTATTTTGTTTTTATGGTATAAGGAAATGTTCTAATCCCTTTCTTTTACATGTAGCTGTCCAGTTTTGAAGAAGAGATTGTCTTTTTCTCCATTATATGTTCTTGTTTCCTTTGTCATAGATTAATTGACCATTGGTGCATGGGTTTATTTCTGGGCTCTCTGTTTTGTTCCACTGATCTGTGTGTCTGTTTTGTGCCAGTTCCAGGTTGTTTTACAACATAATTTAAATTCTTGGAGGGTGATACTTCCAGCTTTCTTCTTTTCTCTCAAGATTGCTTTGGAAATTCAGGATTTTTGTGGTTCCATATGAATTATAAAGTTGTTCTATTTCCTTGAAAAATGTCGTATTTAGATAAGAGTTAAGAAGTTGAAAGTGTTACAATATTTGCCCATGTTCACAGAGCTGAAAAGAGGTCAGCTCTGACTCTGGGGCTGTTTCCAACCCTGTGTCCTTCTGTTTGGACACTGCTGTCTTGCTCTCTCTGCAGATAATGGTGACCTGCCTGCCTCAATGTCATACAATAGAGCAGTAACCTGCGGTTTAATGCTAACCCCATATGTGGACCATGTTGTATTTTAACCTCTTTACTTCATTCCTGATGGATTACCACTGCAGAAATGTAGACATTTTGTCCCAGATTTAGAGAATCTGAGATTCAAAGTGTGGCCCTTTCCAAAAATTGGCCACCTCTGGTCTTCAAACATCATTTTGTGAGACAGAAAGAGGCCTCAAGGTAGAAGTGACTTGACTTTATGAGCACCTGAGAGAGATGGGGCTGGGAAGGGGACCCCATGGCTCCCATCCCACCAGCTCAGCTCCACTCATCAGGCCTGAGTTCTGAGATGGAGAGCTGTCAGTGAAAACTTTAGAAGTCTTTTTCATGAGGAAATCTTCAGGACACAAAAAAACACAGTGTTGTTCCAGGGCCCAGGGACCCTGGGCAGAAACAAGCAGTTTTCCGGTTCTGTGGGGAGACAGCAGAGAGTAAGCATGAGGAAGTTTTCAGGGACCACAGAGCCACATGCTACCTGGAGCAGGAAGACATGCCTGGACAAGCAAGCATCTGTTCATGCCAGGATCCTGGCCACCAAACTCTGGGAGGATGGACACACTGGACTCCTGTAAGCCATACTGCAGCCTCTTCAGTTCAGTTCAGTTCAGTTGCTCAGTCTCAGTCATGTCCAACTCCTTGCGACCCCATGGACTGCAGCAAACCAGTCTTCCCAGGCCTCTTAAGACAAAGGGGCCAAAGATGGAATGGGGGTCTTTATTATACAGCTACAGGACATAAGCCAGAGAGCTTCAAAAGTCAATGTGATTTCAGAAACATTTAATCCTTAAGCAAGAGAAGTTCAGTTTATATAAGTGATGATGTTACATGGAAACATAATTCTTTTTTTTTCTTTTACTTAGGAAGAGGCTAAATTTAGGTCACATGATAGTAATTCCCCTTCCAGAAACCATATATATTGTAGGCTAGGGTTGAATGCTTTGGAAGCTAGGATGGGGAACAGTGTTCTAACAGGGTCTCCTGAATCCATCCTTGGTACTCTCCACAGAGCCAGTGGGAGTGAAGGACTGTGAGCTGGCAAACATTGAACAATTCACTAAGAACATAGATGTTCACCCTCACAGGGCCAAAAACACCCAGGTGTGGATAGGAAAGGAATGAACATAGTAACCTGGGGTTTGAGTAACAGGCAAAGGCTGCCATTTATTCAAGTGTCAGGAAAACTTTCAGGGAAAAGTCACTTCTGAGATTTTTCTTCAGGACAAGTCAGAACGAGTTAGACAGAACAGAGTTTAGACACCATGTAGCTTGTACACTCCTTGAGAACAAAGCCTGTGTACCTTGTAATAGTTTTAGTAAAACTGTTAATATCTAGTTTTTATGAAAATCAAGGTGCATGGCGATTCATTCTTTCATTGCTCCTACATTCACTGACTCTCCACAACCCCCTGGCACAGCTTGGAGGTACATGGCGTGCAGGTACACGGAGGTACAAGGTACATGGCGATTCATTCTTTCATTCTTCAAGATTCACTGACTATCCACAGCCTCCTGACATATCTTCAACGTGCTCGCTCTGAGATATGGGAGCAACTCAGCCGCATCAGTAAATGTGAGAGAGAAGTTGTGCCAGGTGTGCTGAGCACTGACAAGGAAACAATAAAATCACTTACTCTGTTTCTAGCATAGACCACATTTTAGGAGAAACACTAAAGAAATGTAAGACATGGCAGCTCTATTAGTCCTTTTCTTTTCCACAAAAGAGCTACCAGTGGGGGATATTCCAGCAATTATTTTAAAGATGTTTAATTTTCCAAATTTCAAAAAGAAATCTTTTTGAAAGAATGAAAATTTTTCATTTAATTAAATGTTGTACTAGACATACTACAGGACACCTGGCAACTGTTTAGGATTATTTTTCAGTCTTAGCTCTATATCCCACAGATAATGAGGGAAAGAGCAAGTTAGAAGGGTTAGAAATCCCTAGTCAGAGGCAAAAAACTTGAGGTGAAGAGAATACAAAAATGACCTTAGGAAGAAGTACATTCTTAAGTGAGAACTTTCCCCAATTGTTGCTGAAGTAAATGACCTATAATTTTGACCACACAAACCAGATAAACACAACTCACCACACTGCTTTGCTGTTCACACTGCACAGCCATAGAAGTTTCAGCTGAAAGGATGTTTCCCATCAGAAAAGGTGTCAAATTTTACATTGAAACCTACTAGAAAAAGAAGGCAAGATTCACCCTACAGATACATTTTCTGGATAAATTTATTCTTTAAAGCAAGTACACATGGCCAAGTACAAATAATTGGCTCATTTATCTGGGATAAGCCTCATTTCATGGACCAGCATAAAATAATCCTGACCTCTTACATATTCTATCGAAAGCATATCATCACTGATAATAAATTCATGAATTCCTACTTTTTCGGCTTACTTTCTTGAGGAAAATGAGATAATAGAATTTTTAGTTTTGTCCCTAGAATCTAGGTTAATGCCTGACACATATTTGTTGAAGGAATAAATGAATGAATAGCAGGAATTAGGGAAAACTTCTGATCAGAAGTCAGTATTGAAAGCGAAGACACAGACACGTGAATCTGCCTTCTACCATCTTGCAGGGTCCTTAGGTTCTCCTGTCATCTCAGATCATAAGCTTTCCACACAAGTCTAAAATTAGAAGCCTGTGAAGATCCCCAGCAGGACACCTGTTGTATAGAAAAGGCTTTCTATACTCTGAGAAGCTTAGCCACTATTCACTAAGTTCATGCCATGACAACTGCTTTCATAAAGGTGAAGATAGACAGGGTACATTCCTTGATACAAGATCTCTTTCAATTTAACTGGAGAAATGGGACAGCAAAGGCATAACAAAGTAATGAGTAAGTTTGCTATAAATAGCAAAAAGCTATTACAAAGTGGTGTGTGAGACACAAAGGAACACACTAATATTGTTTTGGCCTTGAGAAGACTTTGGGGAGGCAATCCCTACTCACCTGCGCCATGACAGTTGACATCGACACCAATATCTGGTGCACAGAAAGGACCCAGAATTGGTGGAATTGAGCTCAATCCCTTCCCACCTCATTGTTTGGGGCAAGTTCAATAACTTAGATCCAGATTTTGTGTACTTAAAGTATATACTATTTTGATGTGTCATCATTAAGTTAAAAGAATGCAATTATAAACTGAATCATAAAATTGATTATTAAAAATTAAAAAGTATAAATCATAAGATATTTCTAGAGACATGGATAGTCTGATCCCTTTTTCTCTTGAATACTAGAAATGCTCAAATAGAAATGCTTCCTGAGGGTAGTTTATTTTCATATCCATAACTGGAACAACTCCCAGAAGCACTGGCAGGACCTTGCACAAGGGAAGACCCTGAAAGCTTAAACTTCCCAGGGAATTTGCCTTTTCAAACCTCTTAAATTCTTGCTCTCTCTCTCTCTCTCTCTCTCTCTCTCTCTCTCTCTCTTTCTCTCTTTTTTCTAGCCATGCTGTGTGGCTTGTGGGATCTTAGTTCCCTAACCAGAGATGAGTGCAGGGCCACAACAGTGAAAGCACTGAGCCCTAAACACTACACCACCAGGGAACTCCAATTCTCAATATTCTTTGCCAGGGTCCAGCCCCGGTGGATCCAGGGAATTCAAAGGTGGGGATGGAGTCGGCATCCTTGGAAAAATACATATTTAATTACAGATATATAGAGAGATTAGAAACGGAGAGTGTAGTAGGAAGATTAGTGGAAAAAAAGAGACTGAATAACTTGGTCTACGTGGAATAGCATCCATGCTCCAGATGGGAATTCAGCCAGAAAAATAGGGAGCAAGAAAGAACGACATGGAGGTATCAGTCTTTCCGGAAACTGATCCAATTTCTTTATTTTGGGGTTTGCTTATATACCTTTTGTTACATATAGGGATGAATACAGAGTCACATGGGGGTCAGTAGTCTTGACCTTTATCAAAATCAGGTGCTTCACATAAAAAGGTCTTAGGGATTTTATGATCCTTTCTTTCTGATAACCGAAAACTTATTTTTTCCAAGGGTGTTTTTTCTTAAACCAGGCACCACCCTCCAAATAAAGTTACATTCCTATAGGGTGAGGGTGTAGTGAGTTACAATCAAGAAAGGAATTTATTTAACCCAAGGTTAACATGATTAATCTTAAAGGTTGATACTTATTTCTCCTATATATTTAAAGGTTAGTGCTTATTTCTCCTATATGCTAGTTATATTCATTATAAGGGCAGGGAATATGGAGATTTAGAAGCAAACATCAGCCCAACAAATGAAAATCCTTTTACCAAAGTTCCCCTTAAGATCTATTTAGTCTTAAGATAGTGATAAAGTTACATTTTTACATAGCAAGGACACAGTGATTTATAACAAAACACAGTGATCTATTACAAAAGAGAAAATCCATTAACTCAAAAAGTCTAGTATTGCTAACATCAAAAACTACTATATTTCCTTTTCTATATTCCAAATACATTAATTAATATATTCCCAGGTGCTTAAGGATATGGAGGCCTGGCAGCAATCATTGACTCAACAAGAAGAAAAAGCCCTATGCTAATTAAGACTCTCAAAATACTCCAAAACTCTCTGTGCTGTTTATGGTTGAGAGGTAGTAAACAATCATGTGCCTAGTGGCAGGAGTATGGATAATCCTGTCACACAAGCTAGTCTGTCAGCAGAGAGGTTTGACCTAAAGACACGCTTGTCCCACCCAGGGCAGGGAATTAGCAGCAATTATTGACACAACAAATGAAAAACCCTTCACCAATATAATTCCTAACCAACCCACTATACTAATAATTTCTAACTCCCCGAAAGAATTTGCCTTTAGTAAGTCTAAAACATCCTGTGCCTCTCAGATTGGGAGACTGTAAACAATCACATGTGGCCAGACGAACCTATACAGGTGGGCTAGATAACCTTCAGAGGAGTCCATAAGCTGAAACATTCTTGTCACGCCCAGGAATTTTTATTGCCTTGGAAGAGAAACAGTTCTGGCAGAGAGCCCCCTGTAAAGTCAAAGGTGTAGGTGAGAGCATAGGAACAGGGGGTTTCCTGAGGCTTGATCACTCCTTTGCATATGCCAAGCCTCCTTCCTCATGACCTTTGCCATGGGCGGAGTTCCTCACACTGGCCCCCGGCAATTCTTATTTATAAAATGCATAACAGTAAATCACAGAACACCGGTTCTATAAGAATGAAATAAGCATACATGAAATTACTTTGGATAGCTAAACTTTTGAAGATTGGGAGTATGTGGTCAGTGTTCCATGTTGGCTATAGCCTGCGTGCAAGACATCAAAACTAGAACTGACATGGAGAAAAGAGTGGTATGAAGAAGGCTAAGGACTATGTGCTGGCTGGACAACAATGATGTGAGAACAGGGCAGAAATCTGAATTGAATCCTAAAAGCCAATGAAGTAGGAGACAGTAGAGCTATAGATTCACTCTCAAGAGTCTTCTCCAACACCACAGTTCAAAAGCATCAATTCGTCAGTGCTCAGACTTCTTCACAGTCCAACTCTCACATCCATACATGACTACTGGAAAAACCACAGCCTTGACTAGATGGACCTTAGTCAGCAAAGTTATGTCTCTGCTTTTGAATATGCTATCTAGGTTGGGCATAAATTTTGTTCAAAGGAGTAAGCGTCTTTTAATTTCATGGCTGCAATCACCATCTGCAGTGATTTTGGAGTCCAGAAAAATAAAGTCTGACACTGTTTCCACTGTTTCCCCATCTATTTCCCATGAAGTGATGGGACCAGATGCCATGATCTTCATTTTCTGAATGCTGAGCTTTAAGCCAACTTTTTCACTCTCCTCTTTCACTCTCATCAAGAGGCTTTTTACTTCCTCTTCACTTTCTGCCATAAGGGTGGTGTCATGTGCATATCTCAGGTTATTGATATTTCTCCCAGCAATCGTGATTCCAGCTTGTGTTTCTTCCTGTCTGGCGTTTCTCATGATGTACTCTGCATATAAGTTAAATAAGCAGGGTGACTGTATACAGCCTTGACATACTCCTTTTCCTATTTGGAACCAGTCTGTTGTTCCATGTCCAGTTCTAACTGTTGCTTCCTGACCTGCATATAGATTTCTCAAGAAGCAGGTCAGGTAGTCTGGTATTCCCATCTCTTTCAGAATCTTCCACAGTTTATTATGATCCACACAGTCAAAGGCTTTGGCATAGTCAATAAAGCAGAAATAGATGTTTTTCTGGAACTCTCTTGCTTTTTCCATGATCCAGCGGATGTTGGCAATTTGATCTCTGGTTCCTCTGCCTTTTCTAAAACCAGCTTGAACATCAGGAAGTTCACAGTTCACATATTGCTGAAGCCTGGCTTGGAGAATTTTGAGCATTACTTTACTAGCATGTGAGATGAGTGCAATTGTGCGGTAGTTTGAGCATTCTTTGGCACTGCCTTTCTTTGGAATTGGAATGAAAACTGACCTTTTCCAGTCCTGTGGCCACTGCTGTTTTCCAAATTTGTTGGCATATTGAGTGCAGCACTTTCACAGCATCATCTTTCAGGATTTGAAATAGCTCCACTGGAATTCCATCACCTCCACTAGCTTTGTTTGTAGTGATGCTTTCTAAGGCCCACTTGCCTTCACATTCCAGGATGTCTGGCTCTAGCTAAGTGATCACACCATCGTGATTATCTGGGTCGTGAAGATCTTTTTTGTACAGTTCTTCTGTGTATTCTTGCCACCTCTTCTTAATATCTTCTGCTTCTGTTAGGTCCATACAATTTCTGTCCTTTATTGTGCCCATCTTTGCATGAAATGTTCCCTTGGTATCTCTAATTTTCTTGAAGAGATCTCTCATCTTTCCCATTCTGTTGTTTTCCTCTATTTCTTTGCATTGATCACTGAAAAAGGCTTTCTTATCTCTTCTTGCTATTCTTTGGAACTCTGCATTCAGATGCTTATATCTTTTCTTTTCTCCTTTGTTTTTCACTTCTCTTCTTTTCACAGCTATTTGGAAGGCCTTCCCAGACAGCCATTTTGCTTTTTTGCATTTCTCTTCCATGAGGATGGTCCCTGTCTCCTGTACAATGTCACGAACCTCACTCCATAGTTCATCAGGCACTCTACCTATCAGATGGTGTTGGAGAAAACTCTTGAGAGTCCCTTGGACTGCAGGGAGATCCAATCAGTCCATTCTGAAGATCATCCCTGGGGTTTCTTTGGAAGGAATGATGCTAAAGCTGAAACTCCAGTACTTTGGCCACCTCATGTGAAGAGTTGATTCATTGGAAAAGACTTTGATGCTGGGAGGGATTGGGGGCAGGAGGAGAAGGGGACGACCGAGGATGAGATGGCTGGATGGCATCACTGACTCGATTGACTTGAATCTGGGTGAACTTCGGGAGTTGGTGATGGACAGGGAGGCCTGGCGTGCTGCGATTCATGGGGTCACAAAGAGTCGGACATGACTGAGCGACTGAACTGAACTGAACTGAACTAAAAGCATTCTGATATAATTAGAGTAGTATTTTGAAAAATGAATTTAGGGTATATCGTTATCAGGCATTTGGTACTTTAGCTCAAATATGCAAATATAAAAATTACTTCTGATATTGGAAACGAAAACACAGTCTTGTGAAATGAAGGATTGGACATATAGGTTTTACAAGGAGGTGAAAAGTGATTAGAAAACATCTTGAAAACTGAAAGGATAGGTTTGTAATAATTCTATGCAGAACAGTTTGAGACAGGCTGAGATACAGGACCATTTGCTGCAGTGCTTGCACCTGGACAAAATTCTCCTCCAGCAACAAAATGTGAAGAAAGTATAGGAGACTAAAAATCACTGCATGCATGTGCAGTTGGAGCAAATTCTGGACAATAAGATAAAAAGAGACCAAAAATCCCAGTTGTCGCTTCTGAAGAGCGGATATCAAAAGCAGAGTATTGTGCATGCCCCCTGCATATAACACCACTAACGGGGTGGGCAAACCACATACACCACCTTCCTCCAGCCTGACCCACTAGACACACCCCTGCCTTCACTCCTTATAAGGAACCAGCTCATCCCCCTCCACCCTCAGGGAGCAAGCAAGCAAAGGAATATGTTTCTTGTTCTCACTTCCCCCTGCTACAGCAGGAACCCCAGTAAAGCCTTCCCTGAATCTTTGCTGGCCTCTTATCAATTTCTATTGCTTGGGGAAAGCCAAGAACCCTGATGGGTAACACCTTGATTCCTGGAGGGTATTTGATGAGAAAATAGCTGTATATCTATTAGAAGGAGACACCAAGGGTAGAAGGGCTACATGGCCATAGACCAATAGAATGGGCCATAGAGTAAAAAAATTAGGGATGACCTGGATAACCATGATGGTATGTTCACTCACCTAGAGCCAGACATCCTGGAGTGTGAAGTCAAGTGGGCCTTAGGAAGCATTACTACAAACAAAGCTAGTGAGGTGATGGAACTCCAGATGAGCTGTTTCAAATTCTGAAAGGTGATGCTGTTAACCTGCTGCACTAAATATGCCAGTAAATTTGGAAAATTCAGCAATGGCCACATGACTGGAAAATACCAGTTTCCATTCCAATCTCAAAGTAGGCCAATGCCAAAGAATGTTCAAACTACTGCACAATTGTACTCATTTCACATGTAAGCAAGGTAATGCTCAAAGTTGTTCAAGCTAGGCTTCAGCAGTACATGAACCAAGAACTTCCAGGTGTACAAGTTGGATTTAGAAAAGGCAGAGGAATCAGAGATGAAAATGACAACATCCACTGGATCATAGAAAAAGTAAGAGAACCCCAGAAAAAAACATATATCTCTACTTCATTGACTATGCTAAAGCCTTTGACTGCATGGATCACAACAAACTGTGGAAAATTCTTAAAGAGATGGGAATACCAGATCACATTACCTGCCTCTTGAGATACCTGTATGCAAGTCAAGAATCAACAGTTAGAACCAGACATGGAACAATGGATTGGTTTGAAATTGGGAAAGGAGCATGGCAAAGGGCTGTATATTATCACTTGTTTAGTGAACTTATATGCAGAATACATCATGCAAAATGCTGAGCAAGATGTATTATAAGCTGGAATAAAGATTGCTGGGAGAAATATCAACAACCTCAGGTATGTAGATGACACCACCTTAATGGCAGAAAGTGAAGAGGAACTAAAGAGCCTCTTGATAAAGGTGAAAGAGGAGAGTAAAAAATCTGGCTTAAAACTTAATATTCAAAAAACAAAGATCATAGCATCCTGTCCCATCACTTCATGGCAAATAGATGGGGAAAAAATGGGAACAGTGATAGATTTTATTTTCTTGAGCTCCAAAATCACTGTGGATGGTAACTGCAGCCAGGAAATTAAAAGATGCTTGCTCCTTGGAAAGAAAGCTATGACACACCTAGACAGCATATTTAAAAAACAGAGACATCACTTTATTGACAAAGATCCATATAGTCAGGAGGGTGGTTTTTCCAGTAGTCATACATGGATGTGAGACTTGGACCGTAAAGAAGGCTGAGCACTAAAGGATTGATACTTTCAAACTGTGGTGCTGGAGAAGACTCTTGGGATTCTCTTGGACAATGAGGAGATCAAACCAGTCAATCCTAAAGGAAATCAACCCTGAATATTCATTAGAACAACTGATGGTGAAGTCAAAACTCCAATACTTTGGCCATCTGATATGAAGCACAGACTCACTGGCAAAGACCGAGTTACTGGGAAGAACTGAAGACAAAAGGAGAAGAGGGAAACAGAGGATGAGATGGTTAGATAATATCATCAACTCAATGGACATGAGTTTGAGCAAACTCAAGGAGATAGTGAAGGAAGAGAAGCCCGGCAGTCCATGGGATCACATGGACTGCAGTCCATGGGGTCACAAAGAGTGGGACACAATTCAGTGACTGGAAAACAACAACAGCAAGCATCGAAGCATCAGCTTTCACATTTGTAAAATGGATAATATAATAATTCCTGCCCTCAACTTTTTATTTATCCATATATTTTTATAGGGGTACACTGAGAAAAGATTTGAGAGATATATCCTCCAATAAGTCTTTATTTTGTTTCTTGGAGTCTATATTTTGTTTTGTGGGGTAAGAAGAGGCAAGAATGACCAAGGTTACTTTTTGTTCATTGTCTCTGTGTGTATGTGTGTGTGTGTGTGTGTCTGTCTGTCTGTCTGTCTGTCTGTCTGACTGTCTGACTGATCACCCAAATGTGGCTAAGTATATATACAGCCTCTGCTCTCTTTCACTGACCAAACAGCACTCTTTCCAATAAATTGTCTGCTAATAAATAGAATTCATGACCTTGCTCTTCACTTCCCAAACAATAAGATTTGTTTTCTCTGAGTCTCTGTTTAATCTCGGTAAACACTTTATTTTTAATAGGCAAACAGAGCCTGTTTCTGAAGGATGTCTCTGAAAGCACATCTACATTTTTCATCATATTTTCTGCATGTTTTTTTTTTTAACCGACATTGAAATAGAACACCCAAAGAGGTTCAGTGGACCAATAAAGCAAATGTCTTTTTAAAAAATGCTTCTGTGACACGATCCAAATGTCCCCATCATTCCCATTCAGACTCTCAGCTCACATTACATGTACATCAGAATTCTCAACATTCACTTATTCATATATAACTGGCCTCAAAATTTCATTTTCCTTTAGCAAATCAATTTTAGCCAATTTTCCCCAAGGAATATGCAGTGAGATTTCTAGTCTCAGATGTAAAATGCACCCTGGGGACCATAGCACCTCTGGGATGTGGCCCACAAGTCTTCAAAGAATTCATGTCCTCCGTCAACTGCTGCATGACCATAGTAAACACTAGTTTGCCTTCTCTCAAAATCTTGAAGCTGATATGAAATGCGTATTCATTCAAGTATTTGATAGGTTTATTTAGGAGTTTCTATTTGGGGATTTTTTTTTTTTCTTAAAAGACTTAAAATCCAAACAAACTGCATGTGCTTAATGACAAAGGGGAGCTGAGCCTACTAGGATACTTTAGTGTGCTGTGCTCATTCCTAGCCCCTAGAGAGACAATGCAAAACAAGACATCAAACTTTGCAAAGGAAAGAGAGGGTTGTTTGTATTTTTTTTCAGTTGGTTTAGCTTGGATTTTATTTTATTTTATTTTTGCATTTTCGGTTTCTATTTTTTATTTTTTGCTGTGAAGGTAAATTACTTTGTGAAGTATTAGAAGTGTCCCTTTGACAGCCAGATAGGACTGAAGTAAAATTTCCATTTTAGTCAAACTGGCTTCACACACTGCAATTTTCTTTATCCCCCAGTTTCAATTCAAGGCTCCTCTAGTGATATCACACTCAATCAAAGCTGACAGGTTATTTCTATTAAAGTTTGGGATTGAATGGAGACTAACTAGAAGAGTGCTTCTATTGCTAATATTTCATTCCAGGGGCAGAAGGCAATACCTTGGGTAGAGCTAAGAAGATAAAATTTCTAGTGCTGTTGAAATTGAAAAACAGCTTGTTAGGGTAATTCAGTTTATTTAAATAAAATCAGTTTATTTTGATGTCCCCTCTGAACTACAGAGTTCCTAACTCCTTTGTTGCTCCTGCCTGCCTGCACTTTCCTAAGGCTCTTAATCATTACTCTCTCAGGAGACCTAGATCTTTACACTGGGAAAAGAAGACAGCAGTGACAGAGTCTACCGACCTGCCAATTCCTGGTGCAGGAGGAGAATCCATCTTATTGGATGATCTCTGGAGGGGAGAGGGGGAAAATACTCATTTCTGCTTTACACAGACATTAATTACCCTGTTACATTGGGTCCAAGTGTTAAAAAAAAAAAAAAAAGTTTAATTCCCAATGATTACATTGGCCTCTGTGAAAGCCAAAACTGCCACTAGGTGTATGTAAAGAATTCAGAGGAAGATAAAATAACAGTTAATTAGGCACACACATAAGTGTGCAACAATTGCTTTTCCTTTTGGAAGAGAGAAAGCGAAACTCATCTAAAAGTTAAGTTCTTTTATTTTTTATTAATGTGTTTCTCAGACGGCTCAGAGGTAAAAAATCCACCTGCCAATACAGGAGATGCTGGAGATGTAAGTTTGATCCCTGGGTAGGGAAGTGGCAACCCACTCCAGTACTCTTGCATAAGAAATCCCATGGACAGAGGAACCTGGTAGACTACAGTCACCAAGAGTAGGACACAACTGAGTGAATGAGCACATATTTTTTAAAAATTATTTATTTATTTATGTGGCTGTGTCAGGTCTCAGGGTTTCCCAGGTTGCTCAGTGGTAAAGAATCTGCCTGCCAATGCAGGAGATGCATCAATCCCTGGGTTCAGAAGGAAATGTCAATCCACTCCAGCATTCTTGCCTGGAACAGCCCATGGACAGAGTAGCCTGGCAGGCTATAGTCCATAGGGTCGCAAAGAGACAGACACAGCTGAGCATGAGTACGCACCGTCTTAGTTGTGGCACTCAGGATCTGCAGTCCCCACTATGGTATGTGGGATCTTGTGTTGCTGCATACAGACTTTTTAGCTGTGGCATGTGGGATCTAATTCCCTGACCGGGGATCAAACCTGGATCCCCTACATTGGGAGCATGGAGTCTTAGCTCTGGACCACCAGGAAAGTCCTAGTTAAGTCCTTTTAAAACAAGCATTTGTTTGTCAGAGGTACAGAAGATGATTTTGCAGAGGTCTAAACTTCAAAAGCAAGTCAAAAAGCCCCTAAAAGTATATTTGCCAATATAGACAAAACGAGGCCATCATGCTTTTATGCATCCATCAATACTGAAGGAGCATCTATAGACATATAACATCTGTGTAAATAGCACTTTGCTCAGCACTGTGGCCAACTTAAAGTTTGGGAGATAAAAATATTGAATTTGGATGTATTCCACAGCTCAGATATTAAAATGGGAGGAAGTGGAGTTTCAGAGCTGAAAAGAATACTTCCTGGGTCAGTTTGAAAGTTCATTGTATATCATAAGCTGTTTATAGCATAAGTTCATCAGTTCAGGTTCCTGCTCTGACTCTGTCCCTATTTAGCTGTATGATGAGAGGCAATGGTATAAACTTTCCCAGTTTTCCCCCCTGTAAAAATGAGGGTTACATAGAGTGATCCAATTCTATAAGAACTTCCATTTGTAACATGTGTAAGATTTTAGCAGAGGTAAACGCTACGGATAATTAAGAAAGGCTCTGTCGTTCATAAAGGGACCATGAGTCTCTACCATGGACCAGGGCAGAGCTGGTGCTAGGGTGCAGACATGAGCAAAGCAAGCATGGGTTCTGCCTGGCAACTCACATCACCTCGAGAGACTGTGAAATAGCAAACTATCATGCAAATAAATGCAGAGTAGCAAACTGAGTTAAGTATTAAAAAGAATAGCAATATGGTACTAGGAGAGAATCAGAAGATTGACTCTTAAAATACTATTCTCAATATTATGATACTGATAAAAGTGTTTAGGATTTATTGAATACTTTCTCTTTTAAAATATTTAGATTTATTTATTTGGTTGTGCCAGATCTTAATTGCAGGATCTTTGATCTTCACTGTGGCATGTGGGATCTTCTGTTGTAGCAGGGGAACCCTCAATTGCAGTATGTAGTTCCCTGATCAGGGATCAAACTTGGGCCCCTTGAATTGGGAGTGTAAAGCCTTAGCCATTGGACCACCAAGGAACTCCCTGAATACTTTCTTTATATCCCACACACCTATTGTTAAGCATTTTATGTTTATAATTTTATTTAATTTTTAAATCAACACTTTGAAAGAAACAATGAAAGTGTTAGTCACTCAGTCGTGTCCGACTCTTTGCAGTCCTACGGACTGTAGTAGATCATCAGGCTCCTCTGTCCACAGGATTCTCCAGGCAAGAATACTGGTGTGAGTAGCCATTCCCTTCTTCAGAGGATCTTTCTGAACCAGGGATCGAACCCAAGTCTCCTGCATTGCAGGCAGATTCTTTACCACATGAGCCACCAGGGAAGCCCTCATCCCCTTGACTTAAGTGTAATTATTAAACTCATGAAAGCAGAGGAGGAATCTGAGTTGATGGATTAAGTAACTTACTTATCTGAGTTAGGAAGTGGTAAATGCAGAATCTGAGCAAGTCTCTTTAAATCCAAACTTCATTTTAATAACTGTTTTTTTTTTTCTGTCCTCTACTGAAAAGATTTGCTTTGATTTATTTTTCCTTTCTCCCTTCAGTTATACAGAAAATTGAACATTTTATTCCTATTCTTCAAATGATCACCCTTAGTTTCTAATAAATATTATTGAAACATAATTTATGTACAATAAGATGAATTGATTTTAATAAGGCAGTTTGGTGAATTCTGACACACATATGTATAACCACCACAATAAACAAGACATAAAACATTTTCATTACCCCCAAATTAACATTATTATGCCATTTTTCAGTCTATCCCACTCTTCCCAGCCCCAAGCAACCATTGACCTGCATTCTGTCATTAAAATTCAGACTTAGATTTCCTAAGTAATCATATAAATGTATTTTACTGTATGTACCCCCTTTTATCTGCCTCATTTACTGTTTGTGTATAAGATTCATCCATGTTGTTATGTGTGCAGCTGCTGCTGCTGCTAAGTTGCTTCAGTCGTGTCTGACTCTGTGTGACCCCATAGACGGCAGCCCACCAGGCTCCCCTGTCCCTGGGATTCTCCAGGCAAGAACACAGGAGTGGGTTGCCATTTCCTTCTCCAACCATGAAAGTGAAAAGTGAAAGGGAAGTCGCTCAGTCATGTCCGACCCTCAGCAACCCCATGGACTGCAGCCTTCCAGCCTCCTCCATCCATGGGATTTTTCAGGCAAGAGTACTGGAGTGGGATGCCATTGCCTTCTCCTGTTGTTATGTGTATTGGAGAGTTAATTCTGCATTATCACTGAGGTATATTCATTGCTATGGAATTACCACAATTTGTTTATTCATCAGTTGATAGACAGTTAGATTGCTTCCAGATGTTCAAGCTGGATTTAGAAAAGGCTAAACTAGGAGATCAAATTGCCAATATCAGTTGCATCATTGAAAAAGCAAGAGAATTCCAGTAAAACATCAACTTCTGCTTCATTGACTATACTAAAGCCTTTGACTGTGTGGATCATAACAAACTGTGGAAAATCCTTAAAGATGTGGGAATACCAGACCACCTTACCTGCCTCCTAAGATACCTGTATGAAGGTCAAGAATCAACAGTTATAACCAGACTTGGAACAGTGGACTGGTTCCAAATTGGGAAAGGAGTAAGTCAAGGCTGTATATTGTCACCTTGCTTATTTAACTTATATGCAGAGTACATCATGCAAAATGCGGGTCTAGTTCATCCAGCGCAAGCTGGAATCAAGACTGTTGGGAGAAATATCAGTAATCTCAGATATGCAGATGATATCACCCTAAAAGCAGAAAGCGAAGAGGAGCTAAAGAGCCTCTTAATGCAGGTGAAAGAGGAGAGTGAAAAAGCTGGCTTAAAACTCAACATTCCAAAAACAAAGATCATGACATCTGGTCCCATTATTTCATGGCAGATAAATGAGGAAACAATAGAAATGGTGAAAGACTATTGTCTTGGGCTCCAAAACCAGTGCAGATGGTAACTGCAGCCATGAAGTTAAAATATGCTTGTTCCTTGGAAGAAAAGCTATCACAAACCTATACAGTATATTAAACAGCAGAGACATTACTTTGCCAACAAAGGTTCATATAGTCAAAGCTATGATTTTTCCAGTAGTTATGTATGAATGTGAGAATTGAACCACAAGAATACTGAGCGCTGAAGACCTGATGCTTTTGAACTTGGTGTTGGAGAAGACTCTTGAGAGTCCCTTGGACTGCAAGGAGATCCAACCAGTCCATCCTAAAGGAGATCAGTCCTGAATATTCATTGGAAGGACTGGTGCTGAAGCTGAAGCTCCAATACTTTGGCCACCTGATATGAAGAGATGACTCATTAGAAAAGACCCTGATGCTGGGAAAGATTGCAGGCAGGAGGAGAAGGGGACAGCAGAGGACGAGATTGTTGGATGGCATCACCGACTCAATGGATATGAGTTTGAGCAAGCTTTGGGAGATGATGAAAGACAGGGAAGCCTGACATGCTGCAGTCCATGGGATCCTACAGAGTCAGACACAACTGAGCTACTGAACAGCAACAGCAATATAGAAACACAACTCTTTTGTCCATTGACTTTTTTTTTTCTGAAGTTTTGACAAATTCACTCATAGCTTTAGTAGCTTTTTGCAGATTTAATAGGATTTTTTAAATTCACATTACCTTCAAGAGAAAACCTTTTTTTTTAATTTTTATGGCTTTGTTTCTTTTTCATGCCTAATTTCTCTTTCAGAGACCTCTGGAAAATGTGGAATGAAAGTGATTAGAGTGAATATTCTTTCTTTGCTCTTGATCTCAGGGAGGAAAATTTTAGTCTTTTACAGTTAAGCATAAATAATAATGTAGTTGTACTTTGAGAGGGGGATACATTTTCTTTATCAAGTTAAAGAAGTTTCTTTTCAGAGAGGTTAAAAAGCATAAAAAATGATGATTACTATATAACTAAAAAGATAATACTGATTTCTCCATTATTTTGCTAATGAAGTGAATCATAATGACTAATACCTTAAATATTAAATCAAACTTGAATCCTTAAACACCACACATGATAGTAATGCATTGTTCTTTTAATTTTTTTGAATTCCATGTGCTAATAATATGTGCTATTGGTTGAACTGTGTCTCTGAAAAAGATGTGATGAGTCCTAGCCTCCAGATTCTATTTGGAAATGGGATCTTACCAAATCTGAGGTCATTTGGGTGCATCTTAAGCCAATAGATTGACATCTTATAAAACAGAAACTTAGACACAAACACACATGCACAGAGGGAAGATGATGTGAAAATGGAAGACTGTGATAATGGAGGCAGAGATGGGACTGATGCAACTGCCAGCCAAGGAACACTAAAGACTGTCGGCCTCTACATGATGCTAGAAAGAAGCAAGGGAGGATTCAGATTATCAGAGAAAGTATGAACCTCCCAACAACTTGATCTCAGATTTCCAGCCTCCAGAACTGCAGAAGCATAAATGTGTTGTTTTAAGGAACACATTATGTGGTCCTTTGCTATGAAAACCCTAAAGAACTAATAAAATATGTTAGAATTTTTGTATCTATTTAGAAATCAGTTGTCAATTTTCAAAAAAAAAAGAAAATGAGCCCACTTGAATTTTGATTTTCATTCTGTTGAATACATAGTTCAATTTGACAAGAACTGATATCTTAACAATATTTACTTTCCCAGTCTAAGAATATGACATATTGTTTTACATAATAACTCTTCCATAAGCGATAAGTGAAAGTCACTCATTCATGTCCAACTCTTTGCAACCCCATGGACTTCAGCCTGCCAGGTTCCTCTGTCCATGGAATTCTCCAGGCAAGAACACTGGAGTGGGTAGCTGTTCCCTTCTCTAGGGGATCTTCCCAACACAGGAATCAAACCGACGTCTCCTGAATTGCAGGTGGATTCTTTACTGTCTGATCCACCAGGGAAGCCCAAGAATACTGGCGTGGATAGCCTCTCCAGGGGATCTTCCTGACCCAGGAATCTAACTGGGGTCTTCTGTATTACAGGGAGATTTTCCAACTGAGCTACCAAGGAAGTCCTTCTATAATTATCTTCTAATGTTATTGTAAGGTTTCAGCATCAAAGTAATATTAGTCTATGTAATGCCCTAATAAATTCTTCACTTCTCTGTCTTCTAAAAAATCTCTGTAGTAGTGGTGTCATTTCTTTCTGACCTATCTCACAAACTTGACCAGGAAAATTAGCAGAGCATAAATATTGTTTATATAAGGATTTTTATTTAATAATTCAATTTCTTTAGCAGATATTGTGCTTCTTCTATTTCTTCTTGGCATAGTTTTAGTAATCTTGTTTTTCAAGAAATGTTTCCATTAAATTAAGTCATAGAATTCATTTCTATTAAGTTGCTCATAAATTTCTTTATTGTTCTTTAAACATTTGCTTCACTAAAAGTGATTCCTAATTTATTCCTGATATTAATAAAAATTTGTCTCTTTCTTTCTTCATTAGTCTAGCTAAAAGTTTTTCATTTTTATTAACTTTTTTTTAAATAAACTTTTGGTGTTAAATCCTGTATTCTTTGCCCATTTTCTATTCAACTGATTTCCTCTTTTATCTTCAGTATGTCATTATTTCCATTCACTTTTGGTTTGATTTTCTTTTTTAGTTATTTTAAAGTTTTAATAATTTCTTTCAGATTTACTATTTTTAAATATAATAATTTAAAGCTATAAATTGTAAGTACTAATTTATCAGCATCCTACAAATTTGTACATGCTTTGCTTTTATTTTCTTTCAGTTTACATTTTTTAAATTCCCTATGCTATTTCTTTTTTTAAACTTTAATTAAGACTGTATTGCTTCATGTAAACTTATTTGGGGATTTTCTAGATGTATTTCCATTATTTGTTTCTGACTTTTTCTGGAATCATAAAATATTTTGTGTAATATCAGCTATAAAATTTTCTTAGACCTCTTTTATATAACAGCATGTTATCTATCTTCATTAATTTCCCTTAATCATTTGAAAAATATTTTCTGTAGTTTTTTATAAATGTTAATTAGATCAAGTTGATCAATAGCATTATTGAAGTCTTCTATTTTCTATAATTTTAGTTTTGGTTATTTGTTCCATCAATTTCTGAAAAAGATATGATAAAGTATCCAAGCACAGTTGTGGTACTGCCTCTTTTTAACTTTGAAAGTTTTTTTTCTTGATGTATTTTGAAGTTTTGTAATGAGCAGAATAGTATATAGAATTTTTATTTCTTCTTGTGAATTGATCTTTTTGTGATGATAAACTGTTTCTTTCAGTTCTGATTCTTCTTTATTTTCCTGAAGTCTTATACTAACACAACTCTTCCAGTTTTTTTATGCTTATAGTTTTTATATTACATCTTCTTAATCATATATTCTGACTTATCTCTGTCTTTATATTTAAAATGCCTATTGTGTAGAAAGCACAGAGTAGGTATTAAGCAACTTGGAAGTTGCCACATCATCACAGCAAGCGAAAAGTTGAGCTAGCTGAAAAATCCACAACTCATTGAATCTACAGGAGAGGATCCAGACCAAAATGCTGCTCCCAAGGTTAGAGACTCACACAGGTGAATATAAGGAGCTCGTGGCTTACTGAGGCAGAGACTCAAAAGTGGAATCCACCATGGGAACTAGTGCTGGGGTAGGAAAACTTGAAGTACAATTAACAAATCGTTCAGGGCTTGGTGTGGCAAATGAGAGTTAAAACTCCAGGGGGACCCACACAAAAGCGTGAGATTTACCTTCAGGAGCTCTAGCAGGTACCCACATAAAATATTGAAGGAAAATCACTTTATGCTTCTAAGCCAGGGAAAAGCCAGAAAACTCTGTTCTTTTTAATGTCTGGCACTCAGAGGAAACTAATCAGAGCCTGACATGATGAGTTATTATGAGAGCCTAGCTGACCAGGGAAAAGAAAAATAACCAAGTCCAGCAAAAAATGATCCCAGTCTAGCCATCCTGTCCCATCTAAAGAAGGAAAAAATAAAAATAAAAGTAAGAAAGTCTTGTGAAGCTAACAGTCCAGGAGCATAAGCTCACTAAAAGACTGAGGCCTAATCAAAGAACACTTGCCTTCCCTGGCAGCTCACCACCACATTACTTAAGGCCTATTTATAGCAGTTTCTTTTACCTAGTACCTCATGCCTGGCTATCAAGAAAAAAAAAAAAAAAAATGCAAGCCACACCAAAATGCAAAGCACACAATTTGAAGAGACAAAACAAACATCAAAGAAGGACATGACAGAGATGTTGAAATTATCAGATCAGGCATTTAAACAAATTATGATTAATATGCTGAAGGTTCTAATGGATAAAGTAGAGAGCATGTCAGAATACATGTGCAGTGTAAGCAGAGGTGTGGACAGCCTAAAAACCGAAGAGAAATGCTAGAGATCAAAAACACTATAACAGAAGTGAAGAATGTCTTCAATGGGGCTAGTAGATTGAGTACAGCTGAGTACAGAATATTTGTGCTTAAATTTGAAGCCAGATTTATAGGAATACAAATTTAAAAGCAAAAGAAATAGGAAAAATCTAAACAGAATATCCAAGGACAGTAAGACAACTACAGAAATGTAGCATATGCATAATGGGGAATACCAGAAGGAGAATCGAGAAAGCAACAGAAAAAAATGTTTAAAATAATAATGATTAATAATTTACCCAAATTTATATAAAATACAAAGCCAGAAGCTAAGGAAATTCAAAGAACACCAAGCAGGATAAATGTTCCAAAATTATACATAGGCATGCCACTTTTACTCCAGAGAATCATTTTTTTAAAATCCCAATATAAGTCAGGTGGCAAAAACAAAACAAAAACCTTGCATATGGAGGAATGAAGACAAGAATTACATCAGATTTCTCCTTAAAACCATACAGGAAAAGAATGTGATGAAATATTTAAAGTATTGGGAAAAGCTCCACCAACCTAGAACTTTATATCATGCAAAATTATCCTTCAAAAGTGAAAGAGAAAGTAAAGTCACTAAGATGACAGAGGAGGAAACCCCAGCCTCTATGAGCCACTAAGAAAGGTAATTAGACAGATATCAGTGAATAAAACAGCTCAGGGAATCCTCAGTAGTCCGTTTAAGAAGACTTAGCAACACTATGGGAAAAAACACCTTATGATAACAGCAGATCAAGGGTAAGAAGAATAGCTCCATTTTGCCTGTATTATCCCATCTCCCAAGATGACTCTGTTTAGAGCCAAGAGGGAACTTTCTGGCCTGAGAGAGTTCCTCTCACTGGGAAAAGGAAAGTAGAATGAGTGACAAGTTTCTCGAGTTTGGGGACACTACAGGAAGGACCTGCTTTGGTTTCACCCTACCTTCCTGGTATCTGAGAGGTCAAGGGACCAATAAGAGCAAAGAAGAAGAGCAGGGATTGTCAGGACCAACCTTGTCATGGGAACAACTGTGGTTCTTAGTACCCTCCTCTATAAAAGATCCCCAGAAGCCTTCATCACTGAGGATCTCAATAAATTTTCCAGATGTTGCAGAGCCCTGCACCACTGAAGACCCCACTGCAGACTCCAGTAGACCACTTTGTAGAGAACCTCAGCAGTTGCCAATGAGGGAACCAAAAACCAGCATTGCTAACACAGACCCTCTGCAGATTTCACCACTGAGGGCCCCACAAATTGTGCTAATCTCAGACTCTAGCTGTCTGAATGACCATGGCCCCCATCCAGAAGTCAACCAAGACACTAGTACTTCTGAAGATTCCTTTAGCCCCAGGATCCACACTGATAACTAGTCCTTGCCTCTATAACTGTGCATGTGTACAATAACAATACAGATCACATGGCTGGACCCTTCCCCTGCAACCATTACCATGGCCTTGCAGCCCAGGCACCCACATCTGCTCAGGCCTTAGAGCAACCCCAACTCCAATCACTAGCCATTACTCTGCAAATGCACACAGTAAACCCCATGCTACAACCAACCTAGATAGCATATTCAAAAGCAGAGACATTACTTTTCCGACTAAGGTCCGTCTAGTCAAGGCTATGGTTTTCCAATAGTCATGTATGGATGTAAGAGTTGGACTGTGAAGAAGGCTGACCACCGAAGAACTGATGCTTTTGAACTGTGGTGTCGGAGAAGACTCTTGAGAGTCCCTTGACTGCAAGGAGATCCAACCAGTCCATTCTGAAGGAGATCAGCCCTGGGATTTCTTTGGAAGAAATGATGCTAAAGCTGAAACTCCAGTACTTTGGCCACCTCATGAGAAGAGTTGACTCATTGGAAAAGACGCTGATGCTGGGAGGGATTGGGGGCAGGAAGAGAAGGGGACGACAGAGGATGAGATGGCTGGATGGTATCACTGACTCGATGGGCGTGAATCTGAGTGAACTCCAGGAGTTGGTGATGGACAGGGATGCCTGGTGTGCTGCGACTCATGGGGTCGCAAAGAGTCAGACACGACTGAACGACTGAACTGAACTGAACTGAACTAATGATATACCTATATACCAGCAGCCCTGACTCCTTTCACTGTCCTGTAATACTGTGTACATGCCTACAGCTAAGCCCTGCAGCCATACAAGTGTATGTCAATGAGCAAATTCAAACAGCTACCTTTAGGCCCAGGTCTAGGCCAGCTTTTGCCACTAACACTCATGTATGCACACACAGCTAGCCACTGCAGCTGTGCACCCACATGTTGTTTGCCTTGACTTCTGTCTCTGGCTTCCACCGGCTCACCTTCACAACTAGCTGAACATGTACACTGATAGCCATTGTCATAACTGCTCATATACTGGGAGCATGTCCTGACCTTTGCCACAGTCCTGTACCACTCTGCACACTCACAACTAGCTGAACATGTACGCTGATAGCCAAGGTCATAACTGCTCATATACTGGGAGCATGTCCTGACCTTTGCCACAGTCCTGTACCACTGTGCACACTCACAGCTAATACCTAAAGCTACACACTGTTAGCCCCATGTCCTATAATAGATCTGCAATGCCATGTTTGTACCTTCAGGTAAATCACATAGCTTCACAAGTGCATACTGATAACCCAGGCCCCCAGTTCTGCTTGAGCACAAATCTGGCCCCAATTCCCATCACCATATCTGCTGCCATGGATGTGGCCATTTCCTACAGTCACATAAAGGAATACTGACAGCTTTGGTTCACATAGATGCTCATGTACCCACATTCCTAGGCCCTACCACTAGCCCAGGCCCTTGCCACTATTGGTGTGCCTATAGTCAGCTGCTGCCAAGATACACTCACCTGTAACCATCCCCAAAAGTAAGTATAGGTACACTACAGTCTCCAGACACCACTACTGCCTACCCTGGTCCCATGCTGTTAGACATAAAAGTACAAATGAAGTCCCCACCAGCCCTTGAAATTACTACAGACCCCCCTCAGCTACTGACACCAAAGATTATGCATTTGTTTAAGTCATGGACCCTAACTGCCCAAGTCAACAAGGCACCACACCCCCACTGGACCAGAAGATACCACACATCCTACACTTTGTACCAAGTACCATCAGACCCTGTCCTCTCCACCATGTCTCTACTGCAGGTAAAGATCTATCCTAACCAAAGAAAGTTAATAAAATCTGGAAGAGGTGAATACATCTTCAAATGTGTGGTCACCTAAACAAGTCAACAGAGATCATGAAGAATAAGAAAAACATAACACTCCCAAAGAAATACAATTAATTTCTAAAAACTGACTCCAAGGTAGTGATGATCCATAAATTTCCTGGTAAAAAATTCAAAATGAATATTCTAAAGTTGAACAGAGAGCAGGAAAACAGTTATCAGTCTAATAGATCAGAAGAGCAATACAAGACAAGATGAGCTGTAATATGAAGAGTTGGAAAGCATGAAAAAGAACCCAACAGAAACTGTGAAGCTGAAGAATACAGGGATGCAACTAAATAATGCAATAGAGAACTTCAATAGCAGACTCAATCAAGCAGAAGAAATAGTGAACTCAAAAACAAGTCACATGAAAGTATCCAACCAAAATAGAAAAAAAAAAAAAATTAAAAGGAATGAAGAAAACTTACAAGACTTTTGGGACACCATCGAACAAAAATATACACTTTATAGGAATCCCAGAAGAGCAGGAAATGGCAGAAAGTTTATTTTAAGAAATAATGGATGAAAACTTCCTAAATATTAGGAAAAACATGGACATACAGGCCTGTGAAGCTCCAGGTCCCCAATCAATATCAACTCAAAGAAGACTTCAACAAGACACATTTTAAAAAAACCATCAAAAGTCAAAAACAAAGAGAAAATCTTTAAACCAGCAAAAGAAAATGTCATACATAAGACTGCAAGCAGATATCTCAACAGAAACCTTGTAGGCGAAGAGAAAGTGAAATAATACACTCGAAATGCCAGAAGAAAAACCTGCCAACAGTGTTTTACTTGGCAAAACTCGTCTTCGGAATTGAAAGAGAAAAAAATCACTCCCAGACCACCCCCTCTCCCTGTAAAAAAGAAAACTCAAGGAGTTCAAAACAAATGCAACCACCTTAAATGAAATGCTAAAGGGAATACGTTAAGCCAAAAAGAAAGTATGTTAATAAGTAACAAAAAAATCACATAAAAGTATAAAAGTCATTGGTAAAGCTGAAATAGATAGTCAAAATAAAAATATTCTAATATTGTAATGGTGGTTTGAAAATCACTTACAACTCTAGTATGAAGATTAATAGACAAAAGTTTAAAAATAACTATAGATACATTAATTTGTTAATGAATATACAATTAAAATATGCAAATGGTCACATCAAAAACATAAACGGTATGGGGGGAGGGTAAAAGAGCTGAGAATTTGTGTGTGAACTAACGTAAGGTGTTATCAGATTAACATAGACTTTAATGGACATAAGAATAAATATAAGAAATTTAATATGTGTCATGGTAATTATGAAGCAAAAGTTCACATCAGATAAGAAAAAATAAATAAAAACTGAAAGCATACCATATTAAAATCATGAAATCACAAAGGAAGACAGGAAAAGAGAAAGAAACAAACTGAGAATCTATGCAATACTTAAAAAACAACCAAAATGACAATTGTCAGTTGTTATCTATCAGTAAGACTTTAAACATAAAAAGACTAAATTCTCCAATCAAAAGACACAGAGTTGCTCAATGAAAAAAAAAAAATTTCAACTATATGCTCCCTACGAAACATTCACGTCAGCTTTCAGACAGACATAGACTGAAGGTTAACAGATGGAAAAATACATCCCATAAAAATGGAAACAAAAGAGTAGTTACACTTGTTTAAGACAAAACAGAAAGTCAATTGAAATAAGAGGCAATTAAGTTTGCTACAGAATAACAAACATCAATTCATCAAGAGAAAATGACAGTAGTAAATACATATGTACCCAATCTTGCAACACTTACGTATATTGAGCCAATATAGACAGATCTGAAGAGAGAAAAAAACGGCAGCACCAAAGTAGTAGAAGATTTCAAGACCCCACTTTCAGCAATGAACAGATCATCCAAACAGAAAGTCAGCAAGAAAACATTAGACCTGAACTACATTTTAGAGCAAATGGGCCTAACATATATAGAGAATATCCATTCAATGACAACAGAATATGCATTTTCTCAATCATACATAGAAGGCTCTTTGAGAAAGATTATATATTGGCCACAATAAAAGTCTTGAATTTTTTCTTCATGTTTTTCTTTCTTGTTTTTAATTGAAATATAGCTGATTTTCAGTTTTGTAGTACTTTCTGCTATACAGAAAAGTGAATCTTTTATGCATATACACATATCCACTCTTTTAAAATTACTTTCCCATACAGATCATTACAGAGTATTGAGTAGAGTTCCCTGTGCTATATAGTAGGTCTTTATTAGTTATCTACTTTATATATAGTAGTATGTATAATTTCTGTCCCAATCTCTTAATTTATCCCTCCTCCCTTCCCTCCCCATAATTGTAAGTTTATTTACCACATTTATGACTCTATTCCAGCTTTGTAAATAGGTTCATTAGTATCATTTTTAGATATAAAGTAATGCAATGTATATGTCTTTCTATTTCTGACTTACTTCCCTCAGTTTGACAATCTCTAGGTCCATCCATGTTGCTATAAATGGCATAATTTTATTATTTTTATGGCTGAGTAATAGTTCATTGTATATATGTACCATATTTTCTTTATCCACTCCTCTGTCAATGGACATTTAGGTTGCTTTCATATCCTGGATGTTGTAAAAAAAAAAAAAAAAAAAAAAGAAAAAGAAAGAAAGAACTGGTACAATAAAAATTGAACATTGAAGGATTGTAGCAACTCTGCATTGTCAAATGATGATGATCATTTCTTAGCAATAAAGTCTTTTTAAGTTAAAATAAAAACTGCGATGTATGTATCTTTTTGAAACATGGTTTTCTCCAGATATTTGCCCAGGAGTGAGATTGCTAGATCATATGGTACTTCTATATTTAGTGTTTTTTAGGAACCTCCATACTGTTCTGCATAGTGATTGTACCAATTTACATTCCCACCAACATTGTAGAAGGGTTCCCTCCTCTCCACACCCTTTCCAGTATTTATTGTTTATAAATTTTTTGATAATGCACATTCTGACCAGTGTGAGGAGATACCTCATTGTAGTTTTAATTTGTGTTTCTCTAATAATTAGCAGTGTTGAGCATCTTTTCATGTGCTTTTTGGCCAGCTTTATGTATTCTTTGGAGAAATACCTATTTAGACACTCCACCCATTTTTTATTTATTTATTAACCTGCATGAGCTGTTTGTATATTTTAGAGATTAATCCTTTGTCAGTCATTTCATTTGTAAATATTTTCTCTCATTCTATGGATTGTCTTTCTGTTTTGTTTACATTTTATTTTGCTGTGTAAAAGATTTAAGCTTAATTAGATCTCATTTCTTTATTTCTATTTTTATTTTCTTTACTTGAGAAAGTGGATCAAAAAAGATATTGCTGCAATTTATATCAGAGAATGTTCTGCCTATGCTTTTTGCAAGCTTTATTCAGCCTTATATTTAGGGCTTTAATCCATCTTGAGTTAATTTTTGTTTATTGTGTTAGAGAAAATTACAGGTCAATATAATTGATGAACACAGATATAAAAGTCCTCCACAAAATACTAGCAATCCCAATCTAAGAACACATTAAAAGGATCTAGTATGATCAAGTGAGAGTTATCCCAGGGATGCAAGGAGTCTTCAATATAAACAAATCAATCTATGTGATATACCATATTTATAAATTAAAGAATAAAGCCATATGACCATCTCAATAGTTGCAGAAAAAGCTTTCAACAAAATGCAACATCCATTTATGATCAAAGTTCTCCAGAATGTGGGCTTAGAGGGAACCTACCTCAACATAACAAAGGCCATATATGACATACTCACAGTTAACATTGTTCTCAATGGTGAAAACCTGAAAGCATTTTCTGTAAGGTCAGGAACAAGGATGTCCACTCTTGCAACTTTGATTCAACATAGTTTTGAAAGTTCTAGCCATAAAAATCAGAGATGAAAAAGAAATAAAAGAAATCCAAATTGGAAAAGAAGTAAAACAATCTCTGCTTGTGGATGACATGATACTAAACATAGAAATTTCTAAAGATGCTACCATAAAGCTAGTAGAAATAAATTTGGTAAAGTTGCAGGACACAAAATTAATACACAGAAATCTCTTGCATTCATATAAACTAACAAAGAAAGGTTGATCAGAAAAAGGAGGAAATAATCCCATTTACTATTGCCTTAAAAAGAATAAAATACATGGTAATAAGCCTACTTAAGGAGGCAAAATATCTGTACAAAGATACTGATGAAAGAAATCAAGGTGACAGAAACAGATGGAGAAATACACAATGTTCTTGGATTGAAAGATTCAGTATCATGAAAAAGCATACTGTACCCAAAGCAATCTACAGATTCAATGCAAACACTATCAAATTACTAATGGCATTTTTCATGGAATTCACTGAAATTGCTCAGTCATGTCCAACTCTTTGCAATCCCATGGACTGTAGCCTACCAGGCTCCTCCATCCATGGAATTTTCCAGGCAAGAATACTGGAGTGGGTTGCCATTTTAGAACAAAAAAAAATTTAATTTGTATGGAGACACAAAAGATCCTGACTAGCCAAAGCAATCTTGAGAGAGAAAAACAGAACTGGAGGAATCAAACTCCTTGACTTCAGAGTATACTACAAAGCTACAGTCACCAAAATGTATGATTCTGGCACAAGAACAGAAATTCAGATCAATGGATAAGGATAGAAAGCCCAGAGATAAACCCACATACCTTTAGTCAATGACATACCTTTAATCTATGACAAAGGAGGCAAGAATATACAGTGGAGACAAGGCAGACTCTTCATTAAGTGGTGCTGGTAAAATTGAACAGCTTCATGTAAAAGAATGAAATCATAACACTCTCTTAACACTACTAACAAATTTTAAGATATTGCAATTATATAAAATCTCTTCCAAATACAATGATATTGAACTAGAAATTAATAACTAGAGAAAACATGGACTATTCACAGATATGTGAAGATTGAACAACACACTTCTGAATAACCAATGGGTGCAAAGGGAATAAAAAAGGAAATAAAAGAAATACCTTGAAAGAAATGAAAATAGAAATACATGTACCAAATAAAAAATCTTTAAGGTATGTGGCAAAAGAGGTCTAAGAGCAAAGTTTATAGTGATAAGTGCCTATGTTAAGAATAAAAGAAAATTCTCAAATAAACAACGTAATTTTACAACTCAAGGGACTAGAAAATGAAGAATAAAGAGCCTAAAGTTAGAAGAAGGCAGGAGATAAGAATGATCAGAGAAAGAATAAATGAACAGAGACTAGAAATATAATAGAAAAGATCAATAAAACTAAAAGATTTTAAAAGAATAAACATAGTTGAGAAAATTTTAGGTAGACTGACAAAGAAAAAAACATGAGAAGACTCAAAATCATAAGTGTAAGAGAAGATATTACAGCTGATACCACAGAAATAAAAAGGACCAGAAGAGAGAACTTTGAATAAATAAATGCCAACAAATTCAATAATTTAAAAGAAATGGATAAATTCCTATAAACATACAACATTCTCTTACCATTTGATCCAGCAGTCATGGTCTTTGGTATTTACCCAAAGGAACTGAAAACTTATGTCCACACCACACAAAAGCATGGTTTAGACCAACCATGGTTTAGACTATGAATGTTTCAGTTCAGTTCAGTTCAGTCACTCAGTCGTGTCCAACTCTTTGCGACCCCAATGAATCGCAGCACGCCAGGCCTCCCTGTCCATCACCATCTCCCACAGTTCACTCAGACTCACGTCCATTGACTCCGTGATGCCATCGAGCCATCTCATCCTGGGTCGTCCCGTTCTCCTCCTGCCCCCAATCCCTCCCAGCATCAGAGTCTTTTCCAATAAGTCAACTCTTCGCATGAGGTGTCCAAAGTACTGGAGCTTCAGCTTTAGCATCATTCCTTCCAAAGAAATCCCAGGGTTGATCTCCTTCAGAATGGACTGGTTGGATCTCCTTGCAGTCCAAGGGACCCTTAAGAGTCTTCTCCAACACCACAGTTCAAATACATCAATTCTTCGGTGCTCAGACTTCTTCACAGTCCAACTCTTACATCCATATGTGACCACAGGAAAAACCATAGCCTTGACTAGACGGACCTTAGTCGGCAAAGTAATGTCTCTGCTTTTGAATATACTATCCAACCTTTTTCATAATTGCTACATTTTAAAAATAAGAAGACCTTCAGTAGGTAAATAGATAAACAAATTGTGGTACATTCAGACAATGGACTATTATTTAGTTATTAGGAAAAGAGCTAACAAACTTAAGAAGTGAAGGAATCTTAAATACTTCTTAAATATTAAATATTTAAAAATCTTAAATATTACTAAGCAAGAGCAGCCAATGTGAGAAGGTTAAATACTGTACGACCTCAACTGTAAAATATTCTGCAAAAGGTAAAACTATAGAGCAAGTAAAAAGATCAGTGGTTTGATGGGAAGGGAGGCATGAATAATTGGAGCACATAGGATTTTCAGGGCATGAAATATATTATATTGTATCATAATGATAGATACATTATATATTTGTGCAGACACTGTAATGTACAACAGCAGAATTTGACCATCATTTAAACCACAAGCTTGAGTGATTATGATGGGTCAATGTAGGTTTGTTTATTAGTTGTAAAAAATGAACCACTCTTTGGGGGATATTGATAATGGTGGCGGCTATATGTGTGTGGGAGCAGGAAGTATATGAGGAATCTCTGAAACTTCCTTCTACTTTTCTATGACCTTTAAACTTTCCTCAAAACTATGTCTTACAAAATCTATAAATATATTAAAACGCTTATAATAAAATGTTTTCAGTTCTTCACGTGCTAGTTTCATCCCTCTCCCATTTATAAATCTGTTTCTTGTGACTGAATTTGACCTTGTGGTGAGTCACCACTTGCTGTCTCTTTGAATATCTAATTATTTGTACTGGGTGCTGGAAAATGTGTTGAGTTATATTATTGGGTATTTGGAATTAATCATATCATTTTAAAGAGTGTGGAAGTTTGCTTAGCAGGAAGTTAAATTATTTGTGGATTAGGTTGTTTTTAATTATTGTTAAGTTGAATGTAGTGTACCCTTTACTCTAGTACTATTTTAGCCATATTGTTAATAGGTGACATTTTTTATTATTATTGATTCAGTGTTTTTAGTGTAGTTTATCTCATCCTTATACAGGATGAGATTCTTATACAGGAAGAATTTCAACATCTCCCAACTCTACGTGAATTCCAGGCAGCATTTACTTTGTAACTCTTCATAAAGTGTTCTTTTCTTGACTTCCTGGAAGTGCTACTTATTCATGTGCATTGTAGCATTAAGCCAAATATTCAAGACTACCACCTATGAAAATTTTTGAAGACTTTCTTGACTATATCTCTTTTCTTTGATATCCTTCTCCATGAGTGTCATCCAACTCAACTTTACTAGACTTTTCTGTCTGATCAATTCAGCAAGAGTCTTCTCTTCTGCTTAAGTTGCCCTCCCTAAGTTGTGGTCCAGAAAAATGTCTTCATTATAAAGCTGGGGCATTCTGAGGGGTGGCTGGTCATATTGGTCTTCTTTCTTTCTGGGATCACAGTTATGAATTACTTGCCAATTTTCTCTTTTTTATGGCAGGAGGGTAAGATTGATCTTGGGAAGTGCTTCATGCCCAAAGCAGAAAATTACATGGGAATTTTCTAGAAATAATTAATAATACATTAATGACAATTTTGTGATTAGTTTATTGAATATAAAAGTTTGTGGGATATTCACTTGAAAATAATCATCAAGCATTTAAATATTTGGCAACTCATGTAGTGATGAGGACAGGATGTATACTGAAGAGCTGTTTTTATGGAGAGAATTTATGACAGGAGTCAAGTAGGGACAGTCATAGTCAAGTGATGGTACATTTAAAAAGTTGCTGGGTGTTAGAGTTGTTAGACGTGAGGAAGGATAGTAACTACGTTTTATGAATTACATTTTATAATTTTTTTCAGGAGAATATGCATTTGATATTGCAGGAAATAACAGTTTGGATTTTTCCCATTATAAATCATTTAAATTACAGATCGTCCTTGATTTATGATGAGAGTATGTCCCAATAAACGCATGGTATATTGAAAATATCTTAAGTTTAAAAACATTCAAATACACCTGCCCTATGAAACTTTGTAGCTTAGCCTATTCTACCTTGCAGGTGTGCTCACTCAGTCACTCAGTCTTGACTGACTCTTTGGACATCCTATGGACTGTAGCCAACCAGGCTCCTCTGCCCATGGACTTTTCCAGGCAGAATACTGGAGTAGGTTGCCATAGTGAAGTCACCAGTCGTGTCCAACTCATTGCAACCCCATGGACTGTAGCCCAGGCTCCTCCGTCCATGGGATTTTCCAGGCACAAGTACTGGAGTGGGTTGCCATTTCCTTCTCCAGGAGAGCTTCCCAACCCAGGGATTGAACCCAGGTCTCCTGCATTGTAGGTAGACGCTTTACCATCTGAGCCACCAGGGAAGCCAAGTTGGCATAAGGAAAGACAAATTAGCCAGGATGGTACAGTCAGGCTCTCTTGCCCCATGGCCTCTTGCTCTTGCCACATTTTGTAAATAATGATTATGTAACAGCTGAGATCACTTATAGCACTATGCATGCCCATCACGAGGTACCACCTTGGTTACAGCTACCTTGCGCTGGATGCTTGTATGAGCTCCACTTAGAAAATGGCAGTATTACTGCTGCCTCATGGCTGTGTTTGTTGGGTCAGCGATGAGAGGAGAGAATACAGTCTGTCTGCTGCTATGGCTGCTGTGCCAGCCAGGAGAGAAAAAATATGTCTGCAGTTCCTATGGCTCCTTGAGTGTTCTTCCAGCTTCCCTGCTTGCACTTTGCTTAGCATGGGTTCAATGAACAGTGTGCACAGTGAGATACAGTGAGACAACTGGCACTGTGAGAAGGATCAGCAATACTGTCACCATTTCCGATTCTACCTTGCTGTGGTTATTGTTGTTCAGTCACTAAGTTGTGTCTGATATTTGGTAACTCAGTCGATTGTAGCCAGCCAGGCTCTTCTATCCTCCACTCTCTCCTGGAATTTGCTTAAATTTATGTCCATTGAGTTACTTATGCTATATCACCATCTCATTCTCTGCTACTTCTTTCTCCATTTGCCTTCAGTCTTTCCTGGCATCAGGATCTTTTCCAGTGAATCGGTTCTTCTCCTGAGGTGGCCAAAGTATTGGAGCTCCAGCTTCAGCATCAGTCTTTCCAATGAATATTCAGGGTGATTTCCTTTAAAATTGACTAGTTTGATCACCTTGATTCTATCTTAAACATGCTCAAAATACTTACATTAGGCTACAGTTTGGCAAAATCATCAAACACAAAGTCTATTCATGTTGATTACCTCAAGTAATTTATTAAACACTGTTCAGCTCAGTTTCTCACTCATGTCTGACTTTGCGACCCTAGCTTTGACTAGACAGACCTGAGAGAGTCAATTGCTAGGCAGGTTGATAAGGGGGTCTCTCCTGGGGGTCCCCAAAGAGAGAGGGGTCTGGGGTTCTCAAGGAGGATGAAAGGACAAACATTTTTTTTCTTTTTTCCTCTACATTCCTTAGTCTTAGCAACATAAAACATTTTTATCTTTAAGCCTGGAACTGATGATTGCAAAACAAATTCAGTTTAAACTCCATACTAAGGATTATATAACAACAATGTGTTCTGCTTGAGGACAGCTTCTCCTTCCGAAAACTTCTGGCTAATCCAGTTATCTAAAAAAAGTAAATTATGGGAGTGGGTCTCAATTCAATTCAGTTCAGTTGCCCAACTCTTTGTGACCCCATAAACCGCAGCACCCCTGGGCTCCTTGTCCATCACCAACTCCCGGAGTTCACTCAAACTCAAGTCCATTGAGTTGGTGGTGCCATCCAGCCATCTCATCCTCTGTTGTCCCCTTCTCCTCCTGCCCCCAATCCCTCCCAGCATTGGAGTCTTTTCCAATGAGTCAACTCTTCGCATGAGGTGGCCAAAGTATTGCAGTTTCAGCTTTAGCATCATTCCTTCCAAAGAACACCCAGGACTGATCTCCTTTAGAATGGACTGTTTGGATCTCCTCGCAGTCCAGGGGACTCTCAAGAGTCTTCTCCAACACCACAGTTCAAAAGCATCAAATCTTTGGCACTCAGCTTTCTTCACAGTCCAACTCTCACATCCATATGTGACCACTGGAAAAACCAGAGCCTTGGCTAGACAGACTTTTGTTAGCAAAGTAATGTTTCTGCTTTTGAACATGCTTTCCTTCCAAGGAGTAAGCTACTAAGATCTTTACAACCTTTAGACATTCTTTTGATTCATTGTAATAACTAATTTAAAAGTATATAACTCCACAGCTACCACTAGGGAGTATTCTCTTGTGTTGTTGGAAGAGGGTGTTTGCTATGACTAGTGCGTTCTCTTGGCAAAACTCTATTAGCCTTTGCACTGCTTCATTCCATACTCCAAGGCCAAATTTGCCTGTTACTCCAGGTGTTTCTTGACTTCCTATTTTTGCATTCCAGTCCCCTATAATGAAAAGGAAACCTTTTTTGGGTGTTAGTTCTAAAAGGTCTTGTAAGTCTTCATAGAACCGTTCAACTTCAGCTTCTTCAGTGCTAATGGTTTGGGCATAGCTTGGATTACCATGATATTGAACGGTTTGCCTTGGAAACAAACAGAGATCATTCTGTCATTTTTGAGATTGCATCCAAGTGCTGCATTCCAGACTCTATTGTTGACCATGATGGCTACTCCATTTCTTCTGAGGGATTCCTGCCCGCAGTAGTAGATATAATGGTCATCTGAATTAAATTCACCCATTCCAGTCCACTTTAGTTCACTGATTCCTAGAATGTCGACGTTCACTCTTACCATCTCTTGTTTGACCACTTCCAATTTGCCTTGATTCATGGACCTCACATTCCAGGTTCCTATGCAATATTGCTCTTTACAGCATTGGACCTTGCTTCTATCACCAGTCACATCCACAACTGGGTATTGTTTTTGCTTTGGCTCCATTCCTTCATTCTTTCTGGAGTTATTTTTCCACTGATCTCCAGTAGCATATTGGGCACCTACTGACCCGGGGAGTTCCTCTTTCAGTATCCTATCATTTTGCCTTTTCCTACTGTTCATGGGGTTCTCAAGGCAAGAATACTCAAGTGGTTTGCCATTCCCTTCTCCAGTGACCACATTCTGTTAGACCTCTTCACCATGATCCATCCGTCTTGACTGGCCCCACTTGTCATGGCTTAGTTTCATTGAGTTAGACAAGGCTGTGGTCTGTGTGCTCAGAATAGCTAGTTTTCTGTGACTATGGTTACAGTGTGTCTGCCCTCTTCTCTGATGCCCTCTCACAACACCTACTCTCTTACTTGGGTTTCTCTTACCTTGGACTTGGGTATCTCTTCACCGCTGCTCCAGGTAAGCGAAGCCACTCCTCCTTACTTTGGACTAGGGTATCTCCTTAGGGATGCCCCTCCTGACCTTGGACGTGGGGTAGCTCCTCTCGGCTGCCACCCCGACCCTCGGGCTTGGGGTAGCTCCTCTCAGCCACTGACCCTGACCTCGGACGTGAGGTAGCTCCTCTCGGCTGCTCCTGCACAGTTGCAGTGCTCCTGCACTGTCCTGGCACTCTTGGTGGCTGCCCCTGACTTTGGGCGAGGGATAGCTCCTCTCGGCCGTGATTCTGCGCGGTCCGTCACAGCTAGTGCGCTTCTGCACGGTCCAGATCATCAGCATCGAAGTCAGATTGATTATATTCTTGGCAGCCAACGATGGAGAAGCTCTATACAGTCAGCAAAAAAAAAAAAAAAAGACTGGGAGCTGACTGTGGCTCAGATCATTTACTCCTTAATTCCAAATTCAGAATTAAATAGAAGAATGTAGGGAAAACCACTAGACCATTCAGGTATGACCTAAATCAAATGCCTTATGATTATACAGTGGAAGTGAGAAATAGATTTAAGGGACTAGATCTGATAGACAGAGTGCCTGATGAACTGTGGACGGAGTTTCATGACACTGTACTGGACTCAGGGATCATGACCATCCCCAAGAAAAAGAAATACAAAAAAGCAAAATGGCTATCTGGGGAGGCCTTACAAATAGCTGTGAAAAGAAGCAACTGAATGGGAAAGACTGGAGATCTCTTCAAGAAAATTAGAGATATCATAGGAACATTTCTTACAAAGATGGGCTTGATAAAGGACAGAAATGGTATAGACCTAAAAGAAGCAGAAGATATTAAGAAGAAGTGGCAAGAATACATGGAAGAACTGTATAAAAAAGATCTTCATGACCCAGATAATCACGATGGTGTGATCACTCAGCTAGAGCCAGACATCCTGGAATGTGAAGTCAAGTGGGCCTTAGAAAGCATCACTATGAACAAAGTTAGTGGAGGTGATAGAATTCCAGTTGAGCTATTTCAAATCCTGAAAGATGATGCTGTGAAAGTGCTGCACTCAATATGCCAGTAAATCTGGAAAAGTCAGCAGTGGCCACAGGACTGGAAAAGGTCAGTTTTCATTCCAATCCCAAAGAAAGGCAATGCCAAAAAATGCTCAAACTACTGCACAATTGCATTCATCTCACACGCTAGTAAAGTAATAGTCAAAATTCTCTAAGCCAGACTTCAGCAATATGTGAACCATGAAATTCCAGATGTTCAAGCTGGTTTTAGAAAAGGCAGAGGAACCAGAGATCAAATTGCCAACATACACTGGATCATCAAAAAAGCAAGAGAGTTTCAGAAAAGCATCTATTTCTGCTTTATTGACTATGCGAAAGCCTTTGACTTTGTGGATCACAATAAAATGTGGAAAAGTCTGAAAGAGATGGGAATACCAGACCTCTTGACCTCCCTCTTGAGAGACTTATATGCAGGTAGGAAGCAACAGTTAGAACTGGACATGGAACAACAGACTGGTTCCAAATTGGAGGAGTATATTAAGGCTGTATGTATATTGTCACCCTGCTTATTTAACTTATATGCAGAGTACATCATGAGAAACGCTGGGCTGGAAGATGCACAAGCTGGAATCCAGATGGCCGGGAGAAATATCAATAACCTCAGATATGCACATGACATCACCTTTACGGCAGAAAGTGAAGAGGAGCTAAAAAGCCTTTTGATGAAAGTGAAAGAGGAGAGTGAAAGAGGACAATGTTGGCTTAAAGCTCAACATTCAGAAAACTAAGTTCATGGTATCTTGTCCCATCACTTCATGGGAAATAGATGGGGAAACAGTGGAAACAGTGTCAAACTTTATTTTGCTGGACTCCAAAATCACTGCAGATGCTGATTGCAGCCATGAAATTAAAAGACACTTACTCCTTGGAAGGAAAGTTATGACCAACCTAGATAGCATATTGGAAAGCAGAAACATTACTTTTCCAACAAAGGTCCATCTAGTCAAGGCTATGGTTTTTCCAGTGGTCATGTATGGATGTGAGATTTGGACAGTGAAGAAATGAGCACTGAAGAATTGATGCTTTTGAACTGTGGTATTGGAGAAGACTCTTGAGAGTCCCTTGAACTGCAAAGATATCCAACCAGTCCATTCTAAAGGAGATCAGTCCTGGGTGTTCTTTGAAAGGACTGATGCTAAAGGTGAAACTCCAATACTTTGGTCACCTCATGCAAAGAGTTGACTCATTGGAAAAGACTCTGATGCTGGGAGGGATGAGGGGCAGGAGGAGAAGGGGACGACAGAGGATGAGATAGCTGGATGGCATCACCGACTCAATAGACATGAGTCTGAGTGAACTCTGGGAGTTGGTGATGGAGAGGGAGCACTGGAATGCTGTGATTCATGGCATCGCAGAGAGTCAGACATGACTGAATGTCTGAACTGGAACTGGAACACTAAGGAGAGGGCAATCTTTCTGCCCCCTTCTGATGTCTATGTCAGGAGCTTTCTCTATATCTTTTATATTTTAATAAAGCTTTATTACACAAAAGCTCTGAGGGATCAAGCCTCTCCTCTGGCTCTGGATTGAATTCTTCCCCTCCAGAGGCCAAGACTCCTGATGTCTTTTGTGGTTCAGCAACAACCTTTCAGACCCATGTTGGCAAAGTAATGTCTCTGCTTTTTAATATGCTTTCTAGGTTGGTCACAAGTTTTCTTCCAAGGAGAAAGCGTCTTTTATTTTCATGGCTGCAGTCACCATCTGCAGTGATTTTGGAGCCCCCTAAAATAAAGTCTCTCACTGTCTCCACTGTCCCCCTCTATTCGCCATTAAGCAATGGGACCAGATGCCATGATCTTAGTTTTCTGAATGTTGAGTCTTAAGCCAACATTTTCACTCTCCTATTTCACTTTCATCAGTAGGCTCTTTAGTTCTTCTTCACTTTCTGCCATAAGGGTGGTATCAGCTGCAAATCTGAGGTTATTGATATTTCTCCCAACAATATTGATTCCAGTTTATGCTTCATCCAGCCTGGCATTTCAAATGATGTAATCTGCATATAAGTTCAATAAGCAGGGTTACAATATACACTCTTGATGTACTCCTTCCCTAATTTGGAACCAGTCTGTTGTTCCATGTTCAGTTCTAACTGTTTCTTCCTGGCCTGAATATAGGTCTCTCAAGAGTCAGGTCAGGTGGTCTGGTATTCCCATCTCTTTCAGAATTCTCCAGAGTTTGTTGCGGTCCACACAATGGATTTGGCATAATCAATAAAGCAGAAGTAGATTTTTTCTGGTACGCTCTTGCTTTTTTGATGATCCAGCGGATGTTGGCAATTTGATCTCTGGTTCCTCTGCCTTTTCTAAAACCAGCTTGAACATCTGGAATTTCACAGTTCACATATTGCTGAAGCCTGGCTTGGGGAATTTTGAGCATTACTTTAATAGCATGTGAGATGAGTGCAATTCTGTTGTAGTTTGAGCATTCTTTGGCATTGCCTTTGGTGTTGGAATGAAAACTGATCTTTTCCAGTTCTGTGGCCACTGCTGAGTTTTCCATATTTGCTGGCATATTGAGTGCAGCACTTTCACAGCATCATCTTTTAGGATTTGAAATAGCTGAGCTGGAATTCCATTACCCCCACTAGCTTTGTTCATAGTGATGCTTCCTAAGGCCTTCTTGACTTCACATTCCAGGATGTCTGGCTATAGATGGTGATCATACTATCGTGATTATCTGGGTCATGAAGATCTTTTTTGTATAGTTCTTCTGTATATTCCTGCCACCTCTTCTTAATATCTTCTGCTTCTGTTAGGTCCATACCATTTCTATCCTTTATTGTTCCTTTCTCTGCATGAAATATTCCCATGGTATCTCTAATTTTCTTGAAGGAATCTCTAGACCTTCCCATTCAATTGTTTCCCTCTATCTCTTTGCATTGATCACTGAGAAGGCTTTCTTATCTCTCCTTGCTATTCTTTGGAACTCTGCATTCAAATGAATATATCTTTCCTTTTCTCTTTTGCCTTTTGCTTCTCTTCTATTCACAGTTATTTGCAAGGCCTCCTCAGAAAACCATTTTGCCTTTTTTGCATTTCTTTTTCTTGGGGATGGTCTTGATCCCTGCCTCCTGTACAATGTCTTGAATCCCAGTCCCTAGTTCTTCAGGCACTCTGTATATCAGATCTAATCCCTGAATCTATTTGCCACTTCCACGTGTAATCTTAAGGGATTTGATTTAGGTCATATCTGAATCCTCTATTGGTTTTCCCTACTTTCTTCAATTTAAACAACAGAATGATCTCTGTTCGCTTCCAAGGCAAACCATTCAATATCACAGTAATCCAAGTCTATGCCCAGATCAGTAATGCTGAAGAAGCTGAAGCTGAACAGTTCAATGAAGATCTACAACATCTTCTAGAACTAACACCCAAAAAAGATTTCCTTTTCATTATAGGGGACTGGAATGCAAAAGTAGGGAGTCAAGAAATACCTGGAGTAACAGGTAAATTTGGCCTTGGAGTACAGAATGAAGCAGAGCAATGGCTAACAGAGTTTTGCCATGAGAACACACTGGTCATAGCAAGCACCCTCTTCCAACAACACAAGAGAAGACTCTACACATGGACATCACCAGATGGTCAATACCAAAATCAGATTGATTATATTCTTTGCAGCCAAAGATGGAGAAGCTCTATACAGTCAGCAAAAACAAGACCAGGAGCTGACTGTGGCGCAGATCATGAACTCATTAAATACTGTACTGAAAGTGAAAAACAGTGCTCATTTGGCATACAGAACAATTGTAACTATGTATATTGATTGTTTACCTTTGTATTCACAAGGCTTACTTGGAGCTGCAGCTCATACTGCTACCTAGCAACATGAAAATGTTTCATGCTATCACTATCCTGGGAAAAAAGTTAAAATCCAAAATTTTAACTACAGTTTCTACTGCTTATTACTTCTGCACTATCACACACACACACACAAAAATCACAAAACATAAGTCAGGGACCATCTGTAGTAGTTACTTGTGCTCCCCATCTCAGATTACAGAATTCTCACATTCTGGAGATCGTTTTCACTTTTTGTAGATGTCATTCAGGAACTCAACCAAGATGCAAAAGTAATAGATGAGCAGATTGAGATAAACTAAAATTGTGTTTAGACACTATAGAACTCAAAGTTATCAGTTCAGTTCAGTCGCTCAGTCGTGTCCAACTCTTTGCGACCCCATGAATCACAGCACGCCAGGCCTCCCTGTCCATCACCAACTCCTGAAGTTCACTCAAACTCACATCCATCGGGTCGGTGATGCCATCCAGCCATCTCATCCTCTGTCGTCCCTTTCTCCTCATGCCCCCAATCCCTCCCAGCATCAGAGTCTTTTCCAATGAATCAACTCTCGCATGAGGTGGCCAGAGTACTGGAGTTTCACCTTTAGCATAATTCCTTCCAAAGAACACCCAGGGCTGATCTCCTTTAGAAGTTATAGGCATGACTAATACATACATGGAGTTTTTAAATGCTTTAGTAGGTATAAAGCAGCAATCAGGATCAATTTTAAGATATAGGATAAAGATAGAGTAACCAACAACAACTAAAAATAAATGGTCTATTTCTATTCATAAATCTTCCTTTCTTTTCATCATTAATACAAATTTATAATACATTAAAACTAGAAGCTTTCTCAGTGATCATATATTATAGTTTATTGTTGATATGAAATTCAGTATCTGAGGAGGGTAACTAAATGAGGAGATTATGGATTAAATTAGTGGCAAAACTAGAACTAGGTGGGACTCAATCCTTCTGCATTTCAATCCAGACCACTTTTATGTGAGCAGGCATATGCCAACAGCTGGCTAGCTGTTCTCTAAATGATTTCTTATTCTTTCTGAGCACAGAATTCAACTAAATCTCTAGCTTCACTTGAAGTTAGGTAACTTCATCTGTCCTTCAGTCTTGCTAAATCCTCCTACAGCAGGCTCTATTCTTTCTCCTCTCCTGTCTGTTGGCACCTATGAAAGACAAGATAATCCTAGAAACCACACCTTGAAGTGGAAGATCTTCTGTTAGTCTGGATCCTGCATCATTGTAAGGATATTCCTCTTCCTCTACCACCTCTATTTAGACTTTGCGTGAGTGAGAAATATGCAATTGTGTTGTCACTGAGATTTAAGACTCCAGCAGTGAGTGTTGCCTTAATTAATAAAGGTCTATACCTTTTGTAAAATAATAATCTGAGACATATTTTAATAGGCTAAGAATAGAAACCAGTGGGCAAATGTGTGCAGACAAAGCTATGATCAATAGGTGCTCTCTTCTACATGTTCCATTTGTGCCTTGTCTAAACCTGTCTCTGTTGTAAAAAGGATAACTGGCTCTGGCAGGGATGCTTTCTTTACTACATGAGACAGAATGTGTCATCTGTATTCAATCCACAGAAGATGCTAAAGCTGAAACAGAGAGCTGTCAAAAGCAATACAATGGGAAGAAGCTCTAGGAAAAACAGACAAGAGCAAGCAAGAGTAAGTGCAGTAATGGGGTGAACAGTTTACTTGGAAAAAAAAATAAGAATTAAATTTTTCCCATGAGCCATCTGGAACATGGTACATAGGTGGGTTTGTATTCATCACCTCATTTTAGATAGAAGATGTCCACAACATATTTTTTTTATGTTCATGGCAATAGCACTATCTCCTTTCTTCTGAAAATAACCTCTGAGATCCAATATTCGTCATCGTTTCCTATAAGAAAATTGGTCATCCGTTATCATCAGCAACCAGTCCTAGTCACTCAGCATCATCCAAGGAAGCCATTTAGGACAAACCACAGAACTGGTTGCTATGGACTGGACCTCCACATCAATTTTTCCTCATATTGGAATTTGCTCACCTCATTTAATTGTCTCCCTTAACACAGTCATCTATCTGGGTTCATTGACTGGTCTGGGTTTACACAGTTGTTTGAAAGATAAAGGTCAGATACACACCAAACTGCTAGAACCACATTTATTAACCACAGTCCTCCAACCCCCTTCCCCCACCTGCCTCACTTACTTTCAACATCATCAGTGTCATCTGGAGCAAGAGAACAATAAATTAAATGTGGCAGAACATGAAATGGGAGCCAAAAACAAAGCCACAGATTAGTGATAAATGATGCCAAGTTCAACCTTATTAGCCTTTGAAAAACCACACAGTTCTGCCAAGCCAGTGTCTAAACCTCATTTATATATAAAACCCCTATATGGTCCAGTTGCTGCTGGCTTTAATCAGAGGATGACAAAGAGGCAATTAGATATGGCTTGAAGATGAAGTCCTTCCTCAAGGGGATTTGCTACTTGCTGAGATGTCAGCCTACAAAGTTTTGAAAATTCTTTCTTCACTCTCTTCCTTCGAGCCTTGCTAATTTTACACCATCAGCCTTCAGATTTTTTTTTTTAATATTCACATGTCTGCATTCATAAAGCATCCTCAGGAAAGGAAATATCAAAGTAGTTCCAGTGCAAATAAGAGAGCTACTCATGCTGTGCTAGTTTCATCAAACTGTAACTTCGATGCTGCCCTTTGGGGACAGGATCTTTCTTGGAGGCCAACACTTAGAACTGCGACATATCACAGGATCCAGATTCTGAGCAGTATAGCTGGTACTGAGTAATTACTACTAGGATGACAGCTATATTTAACTACCTTTTTCTCAACTGATATTGTGAGAAATGGCAAGTTATTCAAGGGACCAAGGTGAGGGTGTGGACAGGTCCAGAGAACTGACTCAATATCACAAAGCCCTGAAAACTGGGACAGAATAAAGATGGTTAATCCAGATATCAAACAAAGGCTTAATTAAGGTAAATCAAGAGAATAATTCTTCAGAAGACCAGAGCATGCCTTGTAGCATGCCTTAGCAGGTTAGGCAATAGTGTCCATCAAATCCATAAAGTGAGGAGCACATCAAAATCCAATTTTTTATAAATAAGTCAGAATTAATTGTACCGAACATCTCCTATACAGTGTATGCTTTTAGGACGAGTGTAAAAACAGTACTGGGAAACAAGAAAGCTTTGTTCATTCAGCATATTGGAAATTGATAGGAACAGTTAATGAGAGAAAGGAAAAGTCATTGGGTTGACAAGAATAGAAGAAACCCAAACTGAATGCACACACAGAGAGGGAAACCTACGTGCTTAGTTATTAGAAACAGATCTGGAGGAGTTAGAAGCCGAAAATTAATAAATTCAAACATGAAGATGCACTGGTACAGTGGTCAAAGCACTGAGTTAAAGCTAAAGCTTTGTTACTGAGAGTGGGGTCCACTTTCATCTGCAACACGTGGGAGCTTGATGAAAATGCAGAAACTTGGGCCCCACCCTACCTCCTAAATCAGATTCTACATTTTAACAAGATGACTTGAAAGTGCGTAAAGTTTGGAAATATCACTTTGAAGATTTGCATCAGAAAGAGCAAAACCAGTCTGACTTCACAGCATCCCCAGTAAATACTTGAGGAAGGGGATTCACAGGTGGCTCAGTGATAAAGAATCTGCCTGCCAATCTAGGAGAGGAGACGCACAAGACATGGGTTTGGTCCCTGGGTCAGGAAGATAACCTGGAGTAGGAAATAGCAATCCACTCCCCAAGAAAAAGAAATGCAAATGGGCAAAATGGTAGTCTGTGGAGGCCTTACAAGTAGCTGAGAAAATAAGAGAAGTGAATGGCAAGGGATGAAAGGAAAGATATGCCCTTCTGAATGCAGAGTTTCAAAGAATAGCAAGAAGAAATTTTTTTTAAAGAAGCCTCCCTAAGTAAACAATGCAAAGAAATAGAGGAAAACAATAGCCTGGGAAAGACTAGAGATCTCCTCAAGAAAGTTAGAGATACCAAGGGAATATTTCATGCAAGATGGGCACAATAAAGGACAGAGACAGTATGGACCTAACAGGAGCAGAAGAAGCAAAGAAGAGGTGGCAAGACTACACACAAAAAAACTGTGTAAAAACATCTTAATGAGCCAGATAACCATGATAGTGTGATCACTCACCTAGAACCAGACATTGTGGAATGCAAAGCTATCTACTAATATTCATATCCAGTTAAAAGTAAAATCTTCCAGATGGACAAGCTGGATTTAGACAAGGCAGAGGAACCAGAGATCAAAATTGGCAACATTTGTTAGATCTTAGAAAAAAAACAAGAGAATTCCAGAAAAACATCTACTTCTGCTTCATTGACTATGCTAAAGTCTTTGACTGTGTGGACCACAAAAAAACTGTGGGAAATTCTTCCAGAGATGGCAATGCCAGGCCACCTTACTTGCCTCCTGCAAAACCTGTATGCAGGTCAAGAAGCGACAGTTAGAGCCAGACATAGAACAATGGACTGGTTCAAAAATAGGGAAAGAAGTATGTCAAGATTGTATACTGTTGCCCTGCTTAACTTAACTTACATGCAGAATATCTCATGTGAAATGCTGGGCTGGATGAAGCACAAGCTGGAAATAAGATTGCCAGGAGATCTATCAATAACCTCAGATATGCAGATGACACCACCCTAATGGTAGAAAGCAAAGAGGAATTAAAGAGCCTCTTGATGAATGTGAAACATGTGAGTGAAAAAGCTGGCTTAAAGCTCCACATTCAAAAAACAAAGATCATGGCATCTGGCCCCATCACTTCTTGACAAATAGATGGGGAAACAACGGAAACACTGACAGAGTTTATTTTCTTGGGCTCCAAAATCACTGTAGATGTTGACTGCAATCATGAAATTAAAAAATGATTACTCCTTGGAAGAAAATCTATTGCAAAACTGGACAGCATATTAAAAAGGAGATCCATTACTTTGCCGACAAAGGTCTATATACTCAAAGCCATGATTTTTCCAGTAGTCATGTATGGTTGTGAGAATTGAATCATAAAGAAGACTGAGTGCTAAAGAATTGGTGCTTTTGAACTGTGGTATAGCAGAAGACTTTTGAGAGTCCCTTGGACTGCAATGAGATCAAAGCAGTCAATCCTAAAGGAAATCAACCCTGAATATTCACTCAAAGGACTGAAGCTCCAATACTTCAGCCACCTGATGCAAAGAGCCAACTCATGAGAAAAGACCCTGATGCTGGGAAAGATGGAAGGCCGGAGGAGAAGGGGATGACAGAGGATGAGATGGTTAGATGGCATCACCCACTCAATGGACATGAGTTTGAGCAAGCTCCAGGAGATGGTGAGGGGCAGGGAAGCCTGGTGTGCTGCAGTCTAGGGGGTCAAAAAGAGTCGGACACGACTGAGTGACTGAACAACAACAACAACCAGTCTTAGTGCTTGGAAAATTCCATGGACAGAGAAGCCTGGCAGGCTACACTCCATGGGGTTGCCAGGAGTCAGACATGACTGAGCGCACATGAAAGCAAGAAAGCAAGGTAGTGATCTTTGCTTCTGTGCTGAAAGTCTACACTTTCTATTAGGGAACTGAGGTGCCTGGCTGCATAGGGTTTGAACCTGAGAGGGAAACAGCACATTGTTATAAGGCCTTCCATGACAGACAGAGAGGGGAACCCAAGAAATAGTGCCCTTCCCAGGAGGAAATAAACTCAAGACCACATAGCTTTCTCACCAAGTCCCACTCTGCCATCTCTTGGTCCACAACCTGAGGTGAATCCTGACTGTCCATCTGCCCCAATACCCGATAAACAGCCCGCAGTTATCTTTTGAGGAAAACAGACCTACACGTTCCAAAGATGGCTACTGTCAGTTGCCTTTGCCAGTTCACCCAGCTCTTTATTTAAAATTATGAAAAGACAACCAAAGTCACCAAACATTTTAGAGAAGTAAACATTGCAAAAAAGTTGAAGATAAAAAAATATTTAACTGCTAATATGGCTTTGACTCTAAAAACCAAAACATGCAGAAACATGAAGATTTGCTACAATAATGTCAAATAGCAAAATGTCACAGAACATGAAAAATCAGCCACTGACCAGAATCACTCGGAGGGCTTGTGAAAACATAGCTTTGTGGGCCCAACTCCAGAGTTTCTGTTCCACTGGGTGTAGGCAGGGCTAGAAAATATATTTCTGACAAGACCACAGGCAATGTCGATATTACTGGCTCAACAACCGTACACTGGGAACCGCTGATCAGCATGATCCAGCAGAGCAGGCAACCTGGGAATAAAAACAGATGTTACTCAGGAAATAACAAACAATTCCAGGTGTGACTATCAAAATTGTCCACACATTACCAGATGTCCCCCGGGAGTCAGGGGAGACTATCATACCAGGCTCAAAACCACCAACTTGATCCAATTACTTGTGAGAATATTGGGGCCAACATCATACATTTAGACTGAAAGTGAAAGTGAAGTCGCTCAGTCATGTCTGACTCTTTGCAGCCCCGTGGACTGTAGCCCACCAGGTTCCTCCATCCATGGGATTCTCCAGGCAAGAATACTAGAGTGGGTTGCCATTTCCTTCTCCAGGGGAATTTTCCCCAATCCAGGGATCAAACCCAGGTCTCCCGCATTGCAGGCAGACGCTTTAACCTCTGAGCCACCAGGGAAGCCCTACATTTAGACTAGTAGTTCTTAAACCATGCATGTATCAGGATCTTCTAAAGAAACTATTAAAACATGATGTGCTAAGTCTCCAGATTTTCTGGTTCCCAGGTTATAATAAGGCAGTTTGTCTATGCACCACAATTTGAGAAAGACTGGTTTAGTCCATCCAGGACTTAAAAAACATTTTTTACTCCATTCCATGGAGACAGGCTTTCCTCCTTGGTGGCCCTGTGGATTTAAGGTGGAGGACACATCTCTGCCTATAGTCTGTGTCCTCGTTGAAAATGAAAATGGGGATTGAATGTTATTAAGGAAGCAATAAAGAAGTTCTGCTACTGTTCATATTCATAGAACTGGCCTGGCCAGTGGACCTGAATGACCAGTGTTATGTTGGAATATGATAGGAAGACATTAGAGGTCAGAGGAAGAATTTTAGTTATGTGAGTTGGGGCCAGAGGGATCTGTGAGCCTACTAAGGGTGACCACAAGTCCACTATCTCATGAAGTTGTATGGAGCATAAAAAGTAGAAGGGAATGGGGTGAAGCATGAAGAACTGTAATACAGCTACCTTTGAAGACAGTGTTAGCTTTGCCAGTTATAAAAAGTTGTCAAGTGCAGTCTGGAATTTGAATCAATCAGATTAGTGCCTCCTTTTGTGTTTCCAGAGGAGAGCAGGTAAATCATAATGTTAGTTAGAAAGGAAATATACAGAATAGATTTAGCATAAGAAGAAAAAAGCATTTCCTGCCCCTGAGAGAGAAGTTTTCCTTCTTGTTATAAAGGTCTCTGTCTCCAGGATTACCTCCTTACACTTCTAAACTGATCTCACTTTCCGTTATGGCCCAATTTAAGTTCCGCTTGCTTTGTGTCCAGCGCAACTCACCAACTCCATTCAAATCTCACTTGACTCTTTTCTAACTTCTTTGAATATTTAATTCTGTGCTGTTTCATCATGTTTTTAAGGTGGAAAATCTGACTAGCAGAAAAAACTATATGCAAATACCTCTAGGAGTACAATGGAACTATTTTTCTATTGATTTCCTTCATTCCAGGCCAATGTGCTGTCTTTGAGTAGCCACATCCATTTCTGCAGTGAAAAAAAGGCACCACATAAAACTTATAGAAATCAAGGACAAAGTTAAAAGCAACTGTGCCTTGAATCCTTCATTTCTTCAATTACTGGTGTGAACTCAGGCAATTTAATCTAACTTCTCTGCCATTTAGTATCCTCTTCTGTTGGAAAGAGGATAACAGTTGCTTTCAGAATCAGACATAATGTACAGAAAAGGCCTGATACCAAGGTTTCTAAATAGTAGGACAAAATAAATGGAACAATTTTTATCCTTATTAAAAGACAAACATATGGATGCATGCTTTGTTTACAGGCTGGCTGCTCACTGGCACAGTCCAGTGTATATTTCACATTTTATCCTAACTTTCCTGTCCTACCTCACAATTCATCATGTTCATTATGCATCTACCTGATCTATCATACATACTTCTGTCTTTTTCTTGGCTATTTCTCATGTGGATTTCTTCCTTATTCTGTAAATAGATTTTTAGGTGGACCATCTCTGATGTCTTGCCTCCCAGTTGGGTTCAGCCTACCAGGAAAAACTTTCTAGCTGAACATAACTGAGGAGAGTGCTCACAGTGAAATCAGTCTGTATTACAATAGGGGCTTTGAGCCCCTATTAAGTTACATCTGACACTGCAATAAAAGTTTTCCAAATCTTACCTTAGATAAGGAAATTGAAGCTCAAACAGCAGGTAGAAATATGTGAACTGAAGCATTCAGTTTGCTTTACAGAAGGTCAACTCCCTGTCAAATACATGCCTCTTTTAACTTCTCCATCTCCTGTTTCTCTCCTTTTCTCTACTGGAAACCGATGCTAGAATGTCTTTGGACTCAGCAGGCAGGCTATTATTTTTGGCTAATTTTTATCATTATACTTGGGCTTCTGTTGGTAAGTTCTTAATGAGGTCCTGCACTACATGTGGTGGATCAATCCACATGGTTTTTGCAAGAAGTGAAAAATCTGCAACATGGCTAGAACAGGAAGTTAGCAAGCCTGCTCCTGTTCTGGGCATCTCAGTCCATGCCCACTTAGAAATATCAAATTAGAAAAGATAGTAATCTTCCTAGAGGCATGCCCTTCAACAACAAGAAAAGGCAGCTGACAGCAATGAAGACTGAATAACTGTAAAAGCAATGTACAAGAAAGGAAAAATTTATAGTAGCAACAGTGATGCTGTTCAGAAGCCCTTCCAATCCTACTTCTCTCCCAGTGCCTCTATTATTCTCTTTGATGATTACAACATTTTCTTAATTGTGTCTTGCCTGAGTCTTCCTTCACTCCAGCTGATGCTCAACTGTGACTAGTTATCTTCCACTGAAAGAAATCATAAGCTATATTTACTTTAATGCCTCTGTCACACTACTTTTGCCTTCAGGACACTGTTTTTAAAAGTACCCAGAAATTTGTTTTTATTTCAGATATGTTGAATGTGACAGATCAGGAAATGACTGCCATTAAAACAATAACTTGTTAATTATATTAATAATTCCAAAGAAAATGTCACATCACACCAATGTAGGACCACATGGAGAAGCACCAGGATTGGTCAGGAGACAAAAAAAAAAATGAGAGAAAAACATGAGCAAGAGTCTTTAGTGTGGTTTTTACAGGAAAAACAAGTGAGACACAGTCAGCAGCTGAGCAGGCTTGGAATTGGATAGTTTGAATAATTGCAATGAACTCTTGGTTATATGAGAGAAGGCAATGGCACCCCACTCCAGTACTCTTGGCCTGGAAAATCCCATGGACAGAGGAGCCTGGTAGGCTGCAGTCCATGGGGTCATTAAGAGTCGGACAGGACTGAGAGACTTCACTTTCACTTTTCACTTCCATGCCTTGGAGAAGGAAACAGCAACCCACTCCACTGTTTTTGCCTGGAGAATCCCAGGGATGGCGGAGCCTGGTGGGCTGCCGTCTATGGAGTCACACAGAGTTGGACACAACTGAAGCGACTTGGCAGCAGCAGCTTGGTTATGTGGGCAGTTTCTACTTGTCTGATTTAATAGCTGACCCTGGAATGATAGAGGGAAGGGGAAGCGGCACTCTGTGTTGCAGGAGCCTGACAATATGAGGCAAGTGGGAGTTTGAACTTGAAATGGGTTGATTACATATCAAAGACATATTTGCAAGCAAGAATTATCCTTATGAAACTAAAACAAAGCTACTCAAAAGCTCATAATGATTGTATACTGCCCCCCTCATACACACAAACCAAAACATATTCCATCCTACCCCAGATATAAAATTAAATACTGTCACCATTAGTTATTAGAATAAATGCTTTTCTTTCTGTTTACCATTAAGTATGTTTAGGGTATGCATCTGAGTTATAATTAATTTCATTTGTTTCTATTTTCTTTGTTTGCCTTCTTTCCATTTTTATTGATTTGATTTTTTTAATATATAAACCATTGAAAGGCTTTAGAATATCAAAACATGACAAAGCTATACTCAGAAAATTGCACTTTCTCATGTATCCTTCAACCCAGCCCTCTCACTGTTGTCTTCTTATAGGTAACAAACTTGGTTTCTTTTTAATTTATTTCCCCTATATTTCATCTAAATAAATCTTTTTAAGTAAGTCTCCCTTCATCTTGAGTGGCAGAAGTTAAAAACAAGCTCCTACATTCATCAGATGCCCACACCCATTTAACTTCCGCAGTATCACTAGGAAGAAGGCATCATCTCAGTTTGAGATAATGGGATTTTTACTTGGGAATATGCCATTTATATTGGAATGGTAAAGAATACATGTCACATCTCTTCAACATTTGGCACTAGGAGGTCAGGAGTTAGAAATGGTTCAGGGTCCTAAATGTTTCTGTGACTAGAAACCCTCTAAACCCAGCCATCCTGAAACTATAGCCCTGTCTTAGGAAGATGATTGCATAGGAGCACAAAAATCAGGGGAAATGTGCCACTAAAGAGCTATAACTTTGAAGCTAAGATCCATGGAAGAATACCACTGGGTAAATAACCTAACACTGCAGAAGAAAGATGCTTCCTTCAGATCCAAGCTCCAAAAGCAGCTGTAGATGCCCCAAGTCTCATCTGTAGGAGATGGGGATAGTGCCCAACTTCTTGGCCATCAGATTTCAGTGGTGATCCAACAGGGACAGGCAAGATGTTTTGGGCAACCAGACTTACTGCATTAGACACCATGTGGTCATTACAATAGGTGAAAAGACTGTACATGGCCTACCATCTACATTCCCTCCCTTGGAAGTGATGATAACCAGAAGTGACTTCTTGGACTGAGTAAACTCACCCTGATGCCCTGAAGTTATCATAGCAGGAAAGATGATGAGGACAGAGAACAACATTCTTCTAATCATTTGGGAGTATCCCAAAGAGCATAATCATATTTTGCACCCACATCAGAGAAGGTTATGTGGATTTTATAGATGGGAAAACAGGCTGAGGAATACAGACAGCTTGGTGACCACCATATAGTAAACAGCAGAACTAGATTTTGAACCTTGGCCCTTCTGAATACAAAGTCCATGCTCTGAGGACAATACACAGGAAGTCTGGGACCTGAGTTTGCTACCTGCAAATCCTTCAACAGCTCACATCCCCTCCCTATGTCTCATTTCCCCCATCTGTCTAAGGGAGTGGATAGAATCATCTCTAAACTATCTTCCAGTTCCTAAATGAACATTTGACCTTTATGTGTGTGTGTGTGTGTGTGTGTGTGTGTGTGTGTGTGTGTGTGTGTGTGTTTGGAAACACGGGGTCATTTTCCAGTGACAAGGGTCTTAAGCAAAAATGAATCAATATAGGTCATGAAAGCTCAGGGAAAATATGAGGAATACATGGATTGGCTGGGTGGCATGGATATTGGGGTTTCCTGATCACTAATGTCATACTAGATGTAGGGAACAGTAGAGGTCTGGGAGAGCCCAAGGAGAGGAACTTTGGGATCAGCATGGAGATCCAAGTTGAATCAAGCATGGCAGGATGGCAACAGGAAATGACTGTTGAAAATCTCTTGGAATTTCCCTCTGGCAAAGAATTTTTTAATTTATGTTTCCATGTTGAAGTACTACCCCTCTATGCTACATATAAGCAGATTGAATCTCAAACAGGTGAGGACCTTGATGGTGACATGTGGCTAATTAAGGAGAAAGTCAGAATCTCTCACCAGCCTTCCTGGTGAAAGATCATCTTCCCCTGCCCCTGGCTTCAGCACCAAGGAGAGATAGCAGTGAGAGTCAGCAAGGGGAAGAAGCCACCTACTTTTCCCATGCTCTCTGAACTCTAAGGTGTCACTTGTAGACAGGGCTCCTGGCTCTTAGATTAGTTTGCTTTTATTTCCCTACCTAGTTTTGTAAAAGAAGACATTTGGTCATTCATTTTTCAGATCTACGAAGCCGATGTAGGAAAGGCTGCAAATTAATTCTCAGTTCCATAGCATTGCATTCCAGAGAGCATAGCTTTACAATGCATCTCTGGAACAATGATGCCTAACTTTTACTAACCAGAGGTGCCAGATGCAAAAGCCCTGCTTTGTGATGAAGTTAGGCATGTGAAACAGAAAAATAATCGGATTTGTTTGTCTCCTGATTTTTTTAAAAAATCTGAGTCTGCTGAACAGGGCTATGAGGCACTGCTTCCTAAGACAGGTCTACTGTATGAAAAATGATGAAAGAAGAAAAGGATAATTTAATATGTAATTTGTATCTCATGCCATAAAGATTAGAAGTGGATACCATAATACATGAAGTAGAACTTATGGAAATAGATGAAGAGGGGGTTTTAGTGAGTGGACGAGGAAATAATCCTATAAAGGTGTATCCTGGGGGCATAGACACATCAATCAGCCATAGACTGGGGTCTCATGTGGGTTGTGAAGTCAGGCATTTGACTTTTGACAAAAGTCAAAGCAAGACAGGATATCAGTTCCTTAGCCATTTCTCATCAGTGTCAGCCATGCAAGCAGAGACCAGAAAAAAGAAAATCCCATTAGGAGGATCTGAAGTCAGGCAAGGAGATGAGAGAAAGGGTCCTCAACTGTACCTCGACAGGCCCTAGAATAGGCACTGGAAGGGCAAGGAGGAAAGCCATTTCTAATCTTAAAAAGAAACCTGTGTATGTCAGTCCCAATTTCCTAAATTATTCCACCCTCACCATCCCCTTAGTGTCCATATGCTTGTTCTATGTGTCTGTCTCTATTTCTGCTCTACAAATAAAACCATCTATACCATTTTGTCTAGATTCCACATATATGCATTAATAAACAATATTTGTTTTTCTCTTTCTGACTTATTACAACTGTATGACAGTCTCTAGGTCCATCCATGTCTATCCTATTATATAAAAAATAAATAACTAGTGAAACCTACCATAGAGCACAATGAGCTGTACTCAATGCTCTTTGATGAACTAAATGGGAAGGAGATCCAAAAAAGAGGGGCTATATGTATATATATTGCTGTACAGCAGAAACTAATACAACATTGCAAAGCAACTACTTCTATTAAAAAAAAAAGAAAAAAGAAAAAGAGGCCTAAACCTGAAAAAGCCAAACTCATAGAAATAGCAGAACAGTGGTTACCAATGGCTGGGAGTGGGATACCTGGGGAGATATTGATGAAAGAGTACAAGCTCCCAACTGTAAATAAATAAGACCTGGATATTTAATGTATAATATGCTACTCTAATTAACAATACAATATTATATATATGGAAGCTTTTAAGATAGTAGATTTTAAAAGCTATAACAAAAAAATCATAATTATCTTAAAAAATTAAAACTTTAACTAACCTCATGTAGCAATAATTTTGTAACATATAGATGTATGTAATCAGTACATTGTTCACTTTGAACTTACATGTTTTTTGGTCTTTATTTATTTTAATTGGAGGCTGATTTTTTAAAATATTGTGGTGGTTTTTGCCAAATATCGACATAAATCAGCCATGGGTGTACATGTCGCACCATCCTGAACCCTCCTCCCACCTTCCTGAACTTATAATAGCTATATATCAAAAATATCACAATAAAATGGGAAGAGTCATTCTGTGTTCCTCATTAATGGCACGTGTGTAGTGAGTGGGGCTTCCTACGCTTCTAACACATTGCAAGCAGATTCTTTACCAACTGGGCCATCACTGAAGCCCAACAATTCGGGAGTGAGTGGGTAGTGTATCCCTTCTCCACAGGATTTTCATGACCCAGGAATCGAACCAGGTCTCCTGCATTGCAGAAGGATTTTTACCAACTGAACTACCAGGGAATCCCATATTTCTCATCAGTCAGTTCAGTTCAGTTCAGTCGCTCAGTCCTGTCGGACTCTTTGCAACCCCATGAATTGCAGCACGCCAGGCCTCCCTGTCCATCACCAACTCCCGAGTACACTCAGACTCACATCCATTGAGTCAGTGATGCCAGCCAACCATCTCATCCTCTGTTGTCCTCTTCTCCTCCGGCCCCCAATCCCTCCCAGCATCAGGGCCTTTCCCAATGAGTCACGTCTTTGCATGAGGTGGCCAAAGTACTGGAGTTTCAGCTTTAGCATCATTCCTTCCAAACAAATCCCAGGGTTGATCTCCTTCAGAATGGACTGGTTGGATCTCCTTGCAGTCCAAGGGTCTCTCAAGAGTCTTCTCCAACACCACAGTTCAAAAGCATCAATTCTTCGGCGCTTCACAGTCCAGCTCTCACATCCATACATGACCACGGGAAAAACCATAGCCTTGACTAGATGGACCTTTGTTGGCAAAGTAATGTCTCTGCTTTTCAATATGCTACCTAGGTTGGTCATAACTTTCCTTCCAAGGAGTAAGGGTCTTTTAATTTCATGGCTGAAGTCACCATCTGCAGTGATTTGAGAGCCCCCCAAAATAAAGTATGACACTATTTCCACTGTTTCCCCATCTATTTCCCATGAAGTAATAGGACCAGATGCCATGATCTTTGTTTTCTGAAAGTTGAGTTTTAAACCAACTTTTTCACTCTCCTCTTTCACTTTCATCAAGAGGCTTTTTAGCTCCTCTTCATTTTCTGCCATAAGGGTGGTGTCATCTGCATATCTGAGGTTATTGATATTTCTCCCGGCAATCTTGATTCCAGCTTGTACTTCTTCCAGTTCAGCGTTTCTCATGATGTACTCTGCATAGAAGTTAAATAAGCAGAGTGACAATATACAGCCTTGATGTACTCCTTTTCCTATTTGGATCCAGTCTGTTGTTCCATGTCCAGTTCTAACTGTTGCTTCCTGAGCTACATACAGATTTCTCAAGAGGCTGGTCAAATGGTCTGGTATTCCCATCTCTTTCTGAATTTTCCACAGTTGATTATGATCTACACAGTCAAAGGCTTTGGCATAGTCAATAAAGCAGAAATAGATGTTTGTCTGGAACTCTCTTGCTTTTTCCATGATCCAGCAGATGTTGGCAGTTTAATATTTGGTTCCTCTGCCTTTTTGAAAACCAGCTTGAACATCTGGAAGTTCACAGTTCATGTATTGCTGAAGCCTGGCTTGGAGAATTTTGAGCATTACTTTACTAACGTCTGAGATGAGTGCAATTGTGTGGTAGTTTGAGCAGTCTTTGGCATTGCCTTTCTTTGAGATTGCAATGAAAACTGACATTTTCCAGTCCTCTGGCCACTGCTGAGTTTCCCACATTTGCTGGCATATTGAGTGCAGCACTTTCACAGCATCATCTTTCAGGATTTGAAATAGCTCCACTGGAATTCCATCACCTCCACTAGCTTTGTTCATAGTGATGCTTCCTAAGGCCTACTTGACTTCACATTCCAGGATGTCTGGCTCCAGGTGAGTGATCACACCATTGTGATTATCTTGGTTGTGAAGATCTTTTTTGTACAGTTCTTCTGTGTATTCTTGCCACCTCTTCTTAATATCTTCTGCTTCTGTTAGGTCCATACCATTTCTGTTCTTTATCAAGCCCATCTTTGCATGAAATGTTCCCTTGGTATCTCTAATTTTCTTGAATGTATCTCTAGTCTTTCCCATTCTGTTCTTTTCCTCTATTTCTTTGCATTGATCGCTGAGGAAGGCTTTCTTATCTCTTCTTGCTATTCTTTGGAACTCTGCATTCAGATGCTTATATTTTTCCTTTTCTCCTTTGCCTTTTGCTTCTCTTCTTTTCATAGCTATTTGAAAGGCCTCCCCAGACAGCCATTTTGCTTTTTTGCATATCTTTTCCATGGGGATGGTCTTCATCCCTGTCTCCTGTACAATGTCGCGAACTTCAGTCCATAGTTCATCAGGCACTCTATCTATCAGATCTAGGCCCTTAAATCTATTTCTCACTCCCACTGTATAATCATAAGGTATTTCATTTGAATGGTCAAGTGGTTTTCCCTACTTTCTTCATTTTAAGTCTGAATTTGGTAATAAGGAGTTCATGATCTGAGCTACAGTCAGCTCCCTGTTTAGTTTTTGCTGACTGTATAGAGCTTCTCTATCTTTGGCTGCAAAGAATACAATCAATCTTATTTTGGTGTTGACCATCTTGTGATGTCCATGTGTAGAGTCTTCTCTTGTGTTGTTGAAAGAGGGTGTTTGCTATGACCAGTGCATTTTCTTGGCAAAACTCTATTAGTCTTTAACCTGCTTCATTCCACATTCCAAGGCTAAATTTACCTGTTACTCCAGGTGTTTCTTGACTTCCTACTTTTGCATTCCAGTCCCCTATAATGAAAAGGACATCTTTTGGGGTGGTAGTTCTAAAAAGTCTTGTATGTTTTCATAGAACCGTTCAACTTCAGCTTCTTCAGTGTTACTACTTGGGGCATAGACTTGGATTACTGTGATATTGAATGGTGTGCCTTGGAAACAAAGATCATTTTGTCATTTTTGAGACTGCATCCAAGTACTGCATTTCAGACTCTTTTGTTGACCATGATGGCTACTCCATTTCTTCTGAGTGATTCCTGCCCACAGTAGTAGATATAATGGTCATCCTAGTTAAATTCATCCATTCCAGTCCATTTTAGTTCGATGATTCCCAGAATATCTTTGTTCATTCTTGCCATCTGTTTTTTGACCACTTCCAATTTGCCTTGATTCATGGACCTCACATTCCAGGTTCCTATGCAATATTGCTCTTTACAGCATCAGACTTTGTTTCTATCACCAGTCACATCCACAACTGGGTATTGTTTTTGCTTTGGCTCCATTCCTTCATTCTTTCTCGAGTTATTTCTCCACTGATCTCCAGTAGCTTATTGGGCACCTACTAACCTGGGGAGTTCCTCTTTCAGTATCCTGTCATTTTGCCTTTTCATACTGTTCATGAGGTTCTCAAGGCAAGAATACTCAAGTGGTTTGCCATTCCCTTCTCCAGTGGACCACATTCTGTCAGACCTCTCCACCATGACCAGCCCATCTTGGGTGCCCCCATGGGCATGGCTTAGTTTCATTGAGTTAGACAAGGCTGTGGTCCTAGTGTGATTATCGTTTCAATGTGTCTGCCCTCTGATGCCCTCTTGCAACACCTACCGTCTTACTTGGGTTTCTCTTACCTTGGACTTGAGGTATCTCTTCACAGCTGCTCCAGCCAAGGGCAGCCGCTGCTCCTTACCTTGGATGAGGGGTATCTCCTCACCACTGCCCCTCCTGACCTTGAATGTGGAATAGCTCCTCTAGGCCCTCCTGTGCCCGCACAGCCGCTGCTCGTGGGGTTGCTCCTCTGGGCCGCCACCCCTGGCCTCAGGCATGGGGTAGCTCCTCTTGGCTGCTCCTGCACTGTCGCAGCCTGGCACTCTCGGCCTCCACAGAGAAATTAACCTACCAAGTCTTAAAATAACTTTACAATCATCCTTGAGATTATACATGTGCCAGGCCTTGTTCCTGAGCTGAACATCTATTAGGGATCTGACTAACCCAGGCCCCTTCTTGCACCTCTGGGCTTGCAATCTAGTCAGGCAGGGGCCAGGAAAGAGCATTTCTCATAGTTATTTATAATTATTTTAAAAATGTAGAGGACTTTCATTATCAATAACTGTGAAGAAATATGGGGTTAAATATACTGAAGATTTCTCAGAACTTTTAATATATTAAAATGTGTATTCTGACTTTCAAAGAGGGTACACGAAGCATTTCTTGAGTTTATTGGAAAATGGAATAGTTCATTTTTTCCAACTCAAATATAAATGAGATACTCTAGGAAACTGGGCTTAAACATTCTGGATAATCAAAGAATTTAAAGCCCATGCCTCCATTTATCTCATCTTGCAAAATTTTCTCCTAAAAGTATTCATGTTGTTGTTCAGTCACTAAGTCATGTCCAACTCTTTACAACCCCATGAACTGCAGTAACATAAGCTTCCCTGTCTTCCACTATCTCCCCGAGTTTGCTCAAACTCATGTCCATTGAATTAATGATGCCATCCAACCATCTCATCCTCTGTCACCCCCTTCTCCTCTTGCCCTCAATCTTTCCCAGCATGAGAGTCTTTTGCAATGAGTCAACTCTTTGAAGCAGTTGGCCAAAGTATTGGAGTTTCAGTATCACTCCTTCCAAAGAATATTCAGGGTTGTTTGCCTTTAGGATTGACTGGCTTGATCTCCTTGCTGCCCAAGGGACTCTCAAGAGTCTTCTCCAGGACCATAGTTCAAAAGCATCAATTCTTCAGCACTCAGCATTCTTTATGGCCCAACTCTCACCTCCATACATAACTACTAGAAAAACCATAGCTTTGACTGGAAGGACCTTTGTCAATAAAGTGTTGTCTCTGCTTTTTAATATGCTGTCTAGGTTGTTATAACTTTACTTACAAGGAGCAGGGGTCTTTTAATCTCATGGCTGTAGCCACCATCAGCAGTGATTTTGGAGACCAAGAAAATAAAATCTGTCACTGTTTCCACTTTTTCCCCACCTATTTGTGATGAAGTGATGGGACTGGATGCCATGATCTTCCTTTTTCAATGCTGAGCTTTAAACCAGCTTTTTCACTCTCCTCTTTCACCTTCATCAAGAGACTCTTTAGTCCCTCTTTGCTTTCTGCCATTAGAGTAGTCATAGTGTATGGTAATTGTTTGCATCCAAGTCTCTCCATAGACCTTTGCTGTCAAGGTGGTGAGCGCTAGCTACATGTGGCTCTTAAGCATGTGAAATGTGACTGGTTTGAATTGAGATGTGCTGTGAGTGACTGGGAAATTACTAGGAGTATATATGTGTCTTGCTTATATTTCCATTGGACAGCATTACCTAGGCTATTTGAGTGTGGGAATCTTATCCATCTACATATTCTTGTTGATTAACACCTTCTTGTCATATAATAAGAATTTAATAAATAATTGTTGAATGGACAAAATAGGTAAATAAGTAAAGCCCTATCCATAAATACTTGCTGCACTTAAAGCCTGTCACCAAATGCATGCGCCCATTTTCTCACTTGAAACTTAAAAGGCTCTTTCTACTTGTAAACAATCTCTTCACTGTTATAAATAACTTATTTGCATGCATGAAATATATCCTTTAAATTGTTTTTACATATCCTGGAAGCTAAGTCTTTAAGAAATAATATTTTAGAAGAATTCAGAATTCTTGATATAAAACCATTTGCCACAGTTGGGAAACCTGTTTATGAGCTGGTTCATGTAATTATATGGCTTCCTTCACCCTGCATTCTCACTTCTGGCCTCATCTCCTTGTTTCCCTCTTGTCCCCAGGGAAATTTCTTTATGAAAAAAAAAAAAGAAGAAGCAATCTATAACTCCATGAATCTCCAAAGCCTTGTCTTGTACTCACAGTAATAGACTTTAGAAAGTGTTCTCTCAAGCATGGTTCCAATTGCTGTAATAGCCCACCCTCCAGACAATGCTCTGATCTCCTTCTGCTACACCTCCTTCCAGGGCCTTCCTTCCTTCTCCCTCTTCTCCCTGCTCTAACACTGACTGGGGTCTTGGGCAAGTCTCAGCAATCTTTGAGATCTAGATAATAGCATGTGCCATTACTACCAGGTACTTTGAAGTAGTGACTTAACAAAAGGAAGGAAGAAGCTGTGTAAACAACCAAATGTGTATAAGATGTGAAGTACTATATGTAAGGGACACAGGTTCAATCCCTGTGTCAGAAGATCCCATGGAGGAGGGCATGGCAACCCACTCCAGTATTTTTGCCTGGAGAATCCCATGGATAGAGGAGCCTGGCAGGTTGCTCTCCATAGGGTTGCACAGAGTCAGACACAGCTGAAGGGACTTAGCACACACACTCAGTCAGTTCAGTTCAGTCACTCAGTTGCGTGCTTCTCTTTGTGACCACATGGACTGCAGCACACCAGGCTTCCCTGTCCATCACCATCTTCTGGAGCTTACTCAAACTCATGTCTATCGAGTCGGTGATGCCATCCAACCATCTCATCCTCTGTTGTCCCCCTCTCCTTCTGCCTTCAATCTTTCCCAGCATCAGAGTGTTTTCCAATGAGTCAGTTCTTTGCATCAGGGGGCCAAAGTATTGGAGTTTCTGCTTCAGCATCAGTCATTCCAATGACTATTTAGGACTGATTTCCTTTAGGATAGACTGGTTGGATCTCCTTGCAGTCCAAGGGACTCTCAAGAGTCTTCTCCAACACCACAGTTCAAAAACATCAATTCTTTGGTGCTCAGCTTTCTTTATAGTCCAACTCTCACATCCATACATGACTACTGGAAAAACCATAGCTTTGACTAGACAGATCTTTTCTGGCAAAGCAATGTCTCTGCTTTTTAATATGCTGTTTAGGTTGGTCATAACTTTTCTTCCAAGGAGCAAGCATTTTTTAATTTCATGGCTGCAGTCACCATCTGCAGTGATTTTGGAGTCCCCCCCCCCCCACCAAAAAAAAAAAAAGTCTCTCACTGTTTCCATTGTTTCCCAATCTATTTGCCATGAAGTGATGGAACTGGATGCCATGAACTTAGTTTTCTAAATGTTGAGTTTTAAGCCAATGTTTTTACTTTCCACTTTCACTTTCATCCCTTGGACTGCAAGGAGATAAAACTAGTCAATCCTAAAGGAAATCAGTCCTGAATATTCATTGGAGGGACTGATGCTGAAACTGAAACTGCAATACTTTGGCCACCTGATGTGAAAAAGTAACTCATTGGAAAAGAACCTGATTCTGGGAAAGATTGAAGACAGGAAGAGAAGGGGACAACAAAGGATGAGATAGCTGGATGGCATCATTGACTCAATGGACTTGAATTGTAGGCTCTGGGAATTGGTGATGGACAGAGAAGTCTAGTGTGCTGCAGTCCATGGGGTTGCAAAGAGTCAGACATGTCTGAGTGACAGAACTAACTGATTAGTAGATGACATTTAATATATTTCTTTTCTCAGGAGATGCATTGGCTATGTGGATTTTAGTAAGATGTTTAATTTGAGGCCCTATAGAGCAGTGATTAAATGCAAGACTGTTTATTAAGATCAGTTTTAAGGTTTTGTTGTACATTGAAAATCTGACCAAGTTTTTCCCATTTCATCAAGAGGTAGAGTCTGTTTCTCTGTCATTTGCATATGGGTTATGTGACTGGCTTTAGCCAGTGCATCACTAGCTGTAATATGAGATATGAACAATAAACTGCTAGTGAGGTTTATCCTTTTGCTATTTGGGGATTGCTTCAAACACTCTGAAAAAGAAGCCTGGGGAAGCCTACAATGGACATGGTACCCTGTCACTCTCATTGTTGCAGCCTAATATCAGACATATGAGACCATCCTAGACCATCCAACCACTGACCAGCCTGTGATATCATCACAGACACATGAAAGAACTGGAAAGCTTCCCAGGAAACAACAGAACACATAAGCTAAGTAAACGGTTATTGTTTTATTGTATTCTGGGTTGGTTTGTTATGCAAGAAAAGGGAACTGATACAGAAGCATTTAAAAGTAAGGTGCTTCTGGGCTTCTCTGGTAGCTCAGCTGGTAAAGAATACACCTGTAATGCAGGAGGCCTGGTTCAATTCCTGGATTGGGAAGATCTCCTGGAAAAGGGATAGGCTACCCACTCCAGCATTCTTGGGCTTCCCTGGTGACTCAGATAGGTAAAGAACCTGCCTGCGATGTGGAATATCTGGGTTCAGTCCCTGGGTTGGGAAGATCACCCTGAGGAGGGCATAGAAACCACTCCAGTATTCTTACCTGGAGAATCCCCATAGACAGAGGAGCCTGGCGGATTGAAGTCCATGGAGTCACAAAGAGTCAGATATGACTGAGTGACTAAGCACACATTCATGGAGTGCAACCATTAAAAACAAGTCTTCAAACACAGGGCATTGACTTTGCAACTGGACAGTGGATGGAGACAGGGAAGCAGTGGAGAAATCCTTAGCAAAGACAGCAAACTTCCAGTGGAGGCTAGTCAACAGAGGAGGAAACTACTAGAGAAGCTGAAAAAATACCAACTCTTTTTGCACAATCAGTTCAGTTCAGTTCAGTTCAGTTCATTTGCTCAGTCGTGTCTGACTCTTTGCGACCCCATGAACTGCAGCATGCCAGCAATTTTTAAATTAATTAATTAATTATAATTGGAGACTAATTACTTTACAATATTGTGATAGTTTTTGCCATACATCAACATGAATCAGCCACAGGTAGAAGCCATTTGAAAAGTTGTTGCCTCGAGAAAACTGAAGATGGAGTATAGTCCTGACAGAGCAGCTAAACAAAGAGCACACACAAGTTTGAGAACATTTAGAGGAACTCATACTTGTTGGGCTGGAATATAAGATCAAAACAAAATTTGACTGTAGGTTTCTTAGTTAAGGCTTCTGAAAGATTTACCAAGGCGCCCCTTTCACCAAAACAAAAAAATTTCTATGTATCTTAAGGTTGGGCTCCCCAGGTAGCACTAATGGTAAAGAATCCACCTGCCAATGCAAGAGACATAAGAGATGTGAGTTCAATCCCTGGCTCAGGAAGAGACCTGAAACATGGCAACCCACTCCAGTATTCTTGACTGGAGAGTCCTGTGGACAGAGGAACTTGGCAGCCTACAGTCCATAGGATCACAAAGAGTCAGACACTACTAAAGTGACTTAGCACAGCACATCTTAAGCTTATTTTCTTATAGAAAGCTAATTCCAAGATAACTAGTTGCAAGCCTACAAGATGGAAGTCTGCACTTAATTGTGGGTGTAACTTTCACTGCATGGATTGGAATATGATCTGATGAATAAAGAGTCCACAGTACTTTTAAAGAGTTGAATTAATAATAGCAAAGGGCAATTAACTTGAACAACAAGGAGCAGAGATTGTTCAAAATTCCCCTAATTCTCTATGAAAAGAAAGACTTAGGCCGAGAAAGTTACTCACAGTAAAGGAAAACCTCCTGAGAAGGCAAGCTAAGAATCTAGAGTACGAATCTACTCAAGGAAGAAAACTCAACCTCTAACTTGGACCAAAATTTCTTCAGCTCATACAGATAACCATAAGCTAAATTAATTATTGTTTTAAGCCACTATGAGATGTTTTGTTAGACCAGAATCTAACTGATAGATCTTTGAATTTTGGAGTCTCAGTTTCCTGAAATAACTGCCACCACTGTATCACTTTAGACAAAAGTGAATTTTTGATTTTTAGTTTTCAGAAACATAAAATAAAACTAGTATACAAATCCCATAAATTTCTTGTGTGCCAATGATACAGTGCATGACCTGGGTTCTGTTCAAAAGTTTGATTTCTCTAAAAATTACAATGATTGTATTATTATTTTATATCTTCCATTTTCTCATATATACAGGATGATAATAATCATCTTCTCTTGATTTTGAAAAAATAAGAATACCGTGAAAAGGTAGAACCAATGTGTCTGGTTAGAGATTAATAAATCAGATCGTAATCAAGCATGTGGTTGTGACCTTAATTGCTGTTATCTTTTCTGACATGGAAAGAAGTACATTTTTCAGAGTAAAAAAATAAAGGCTGTACATATGTATTTTCTAAATTTCAAATGTAGACTAGTAATCTGAATAAATAACTGCATGCTATATTAGGAATGCCCTATGTCTTTATAAGGAGCTTTCCTGGTGATTCAGTGGCAAAGAAGCTGCTTGCCAATGTAGGAGATACAACAGGTTGATCCCTGAGTGAGGAAGATTCTCTGGAGAAGAAATAAAATCCACTCCAGTGTTCTTGCCAGGAGAATCACATTAACAGACAAGCCTGGTGGGCTATAGTCCATGGGGCTGCAAAGAACTGGACACAATTGCAGTTCAGTTGAGTTCAGTTCAGTCGCTCAGTCGTGTCCAACTTTTTGCGACCCCATGAATTGCAGCACGCCAGCCCTCCCTGTCCATCAGCAACACCCAGAGTCTACTCAAACTCATGTCCATGGAGTCGGTGATGCCATCCAGTCATCTCATCCTCTGGCATCGCCTTCTCTTCCTGCCCGCAATCCCTCCCAGCATCAGAGTCTTTTCCAATGAGTCAACTCTTCACATGAGGTGGCCAAAGTATTGGAGTTTCAGCTTCAGCATCAGTCTTTCCAAAGAACACCCAGGACTGATATTCTTTAGAATGGACTGATTTGATCTCCTTGCAGTCCAAGGGACTCTCAAGTGTCTTTTCCAACACCACAGTTAGCAACTAAATAAAACAATGTCTTTATAAACATAATTCCCATGATCCCAGACACTGCTCTTTCCAGGATTCAGTTCTGCCTGTGTGAATTTACTCCTTTCTCCAACATCCTACTCTTCCCCAGAATTATCTCAATTTTCCTTCTCCAGAGACCTTCAGCTCTTTGTAAGTCCTCCCCAGACAGCCATTTTGCTTTTTTGCATTTCTTTTCCATGGGGATGGTCTTCATCCCTGTCTCCTGTACAATGTCACAAACCTCATCCATAGTTCATCAGGCACTCTATCTATCAGATCAAGGCCCTTAAATCTATTTCTCACTTCCATTGTATAATCATAAGGGATTTGATTTAAGTCATACCTGAATTGTCTAGCGGTTTTCCCTACTTTCTTCAATTTAAGTCTGAATTTGGCAATAAGGAGTTCATGATCTGAGCCACAGTAAGCTCCTGGTCTTGTTTTTGTTGACTCTATAGAGCTTCTCCATCTTTGGCTGCAAAGAATATAATCAATCTGATTTCGGTGTTGACCATCTGGTGATGTCCATGTGTAGAGTCTTCTCTTGTGTTGATGGAAGAGGGTTTTTGCTATGACCAGTGCATTTTCTTGGCAAAACTCTATTTGTCTTTACCCTGCTTCATTCTGTACTCCAAGCACAAATTTGCTTATTACTCCAGGTGTTTCTTGACTTCCTACTTTTGCATTCCAGTCCCCTATAATGAAAAGGATATCTTTTTGGGGTGTTAGTTTTAAAAAGTCTTGTAGGTCTTCATAAAACCGTTCAACTTCAGCTTCTTCAGTGTTACTGGTTGGGTGAAAAACTTGGATAACTGTGATATTGAACGGTTTACCTTGGAGATGAACAGAGATCATTCTGTCGTTTTTGAGATTGCATCTAAGTACTGCATTTCAGATTCTTTTGTTGACCATGATGGTTACTCCATTTCTTTGGAGGGATTCCTGCCGGCAGTAAATAGCTGTGAAAAGAAGAGAGGCAAAAAGCAAAGGAGAAAAGGAAAGATATGAGTCTGAATGCAGAGTTCCAAAGAAAGGCAAGAGGAGATAAAAAGCCTTCCTCAGCGATCAATGCAAAGAAATAGAGGAAAACAATAGAATGGGAAAGACTAGAGATCTCTTCAAGAAAATTAGAGATACCAAGGGAACATTTCATGCAAGGATGGGCTCGATAAAGGACAGAAATGTTATGGACCTAACAGAAGCAGAAGATATTAAGAGGTGGCAAGAATACACAGAAGAACTGTACAAAAAAGATCTTCACGACCCAGATAATCATGATGATGGAACCACAAATCTAGAGCCAGACATCTTGGAAAGTGAAGTCAAGTGGGTCTGAGAAAGCATCACTATGAACAAGCTGGTGGAGGTGATGGAATTTCAGTTGAGCTACTTCAAATCCTGAAAGATGATGCTGTGAAAGTGCTGCACTCAATATGCCAGCAAATTTGGAAAACTCAGCAGTGGCCACAGGACTGGAAAAGGTCAGTTTTCATTCCAATTTCAAAGAAAGGCAATGTCAAAGAATGCTCAAACTACCGCACAATTGCACTCATCTCACATGCTAGTAAAGTAATGCTCAAAATTCTCCAAGCCAGGCTTCAGCAATACGTGAACCGTGAACTCCCTGATGTTCAAGCTGGTTTTAGAAAAGGCAGAGGAACCAGAGATCAAATTGCCAACATCTGCTGGATCATGGAAAAAGCAAGAGAGTTCCAGACAAACATCTATTTCTGCTTTATTGACTATGCCAAAGCCTTTGACTGTGTGGATCACAATAAATTGTGGAAAATTCTGAAAGAGATGGGAATACCAGACCACCTAACCTGCCTCTTGAGAAATCTGTATGCAGGTCAGGAAGAAACAGTTAGAATTGGACATGGAACAACAGACTGGTTCTAAATAGGAAAAGAAGTACGTCAAGGCTGTATATTGTCACTCTGCTTATTTAACTTATATGCAGAGTACATCATGAGAAACGCTGGACTGGAAGAAACACAAGCTGAAATCAAGATTGCCAGGAGAATTATCAATAACCTTAGATATGCAGATGATACCACCCTTATGGCAGAAGCTGAAGAGAAGCTAAAAAGCCTTTTGATGAAAGTGAAAGAGGAGAGCGAAAAAGTTGGCTTAAAGCTCAACTTTCAGAAAACAAAGTTCATGGTATCTGGTCCCATCACTTCATGGCAAATAGATGGGGAAACAGTAGAAACAGTGTCAGACTTTATTTTTGGGGCTCCCAAATCACTGCAGATGGGGATTTCAGCCATGAAATTAAAAGACGCTTACTCCTTGGAAGAAAAGTTATGACCAACCTAGATAGTATATTCAAAAGCAGAGACATTACTTTGCCGACTAAGGTCCGTCTAACCAAGGCTATGGTTTTTCCTGTGGTCATGTATGGATGTAAGAGTTGGACTGTGAAGAAAGTCGAGCACCAAAGTATTGATGCTTTTGAACTGTGGTGTTGCAGAAGACTCTTGAGAGTGCCTTGGACTTAGGGAGATCCAACCAGTCCATTCTAAAGGAGATCAACCTTGGGATTTCTTTGGAAGGAATAATGCTAAAGCTGAAACTCCAGTACTTTGGCCACCTCATGCAAAGAGTTGACTCATTGCAAAAGACTCTGATGCTGAGAGGGATTAGGGGCAGGAGGAGAAGGGGACAACCGAAGATGAGATGGCTGGATGGCATCACGGACTCGATGGATGTGAGTCTAAGTGAACTCTGGGAGACGGTGATGGACAGGGAGGCCTGGCATGCTGCGAATCATGGGGTCGCAAAGAGTCAGACATGACTGAGTGACTGAACTGAACTGAACTGAAGGAAACACAGAGGGCGACTTCTGAGGGTCCCCTGGAAAAGAAACATGAGAGAACATGCAGTGATGCTAACTAATCAGTGCCTGCAGATACTATACAGGAAGCACCAAGGAAAGGGTATATGTCTATGGACTGCACAGTGATCTGTGAGGACTGTCTGAAGGAGAGAAATGGAAGAATCTTGAAAACAGATATTATTAAAATGGATGTTTATACTCATTTGATAATTATTTAATGTTACCTGCTGTGAGCAAGGTATTATGTTACTTAATGAGTGGATAATAAGCAATGTTAATAATAATGAGTTCCCTTCATGTTGCATTTTCTAATTCATAATCCAATCAGAAATCATAGTGTGAACATCAGAGAAGGAAAGGAAGGGGCTGGATGAGAACTGGAGTGGACTGAACACCTACCTCTGTGTTCCCAGTCCTGTGCTAGCATTTGACATCAATGATTTCACGGAAACCACTCTTGGAGACCCGTTCAATCATTATCCTAATTGGAGGTTGAAGAAAAGTAAATCAAGAAAGATATTAGGTGACCTTTACTAATGAGCTCATGCTGGTAGAACTGGAAACTGAAGCGACACTTGAGCTTCTCCAGACCAAAACTTGTGGTGAAGGATCAGGAGTTTTACTCAGGGTCTGTTTGAACAGAGCTCTGGGAGGGAGGGAGGTAGAGGGAGGAGTGGAGATGGTGAGCAGAGAACAGGGTTAGAGACAGAGGAAAGGGGAAGAGAGAAAGAGAGATAGAAAGGATCCAGATCCTTCAGAAGCCAAGTGCATTCACCCAAAGTCCATCTGCCTGCCAGGGGAAGGTTGTCATTACAACTAGTTAGCACCTGGAGCACCTTTTCCAGTCCAAAGCTATTCTTTCTTATAATCACCAATTAGCATCTGTCACAGTCGTTTCCTTGGGCGGTTGATGAGGATTGAAATGCTGGCAGGTTGGAGAGTTCATGAAAGCCCCGCAGTTAATAGCAGTGATATACAGAGCAGAACTAATAGTTCATGCTTGGAATGAGTTCCTTCTTTTACATGAACAGATTCTCCCAGGACCTGTACAGCTTGATTTTCCTGGGCCCAAGCACGTTAACAAGATATTGGTAGCCAGTAATAACTTGTGGAACCCCCCTGGCCAGAGAGCAGAGCACTTTATCACTGGATAACCCAGCTGATTTATTTTATTATTGAGGGAGCTTGTAAAATGACAATTCATTTCGCCCCTGCTCGGAGGTGATTCCCTGAGCCATCCTTCTCAATATTGCACACTGACTCCCATTGCTGAAGAAACGGTGATGTACAAAGTTCCCACAAGAACTCAGACTGGAGAGGCAGTGGCCAGAGTGTGAGCCCTGCAGTGAAAGCAGTGCACTTAGCTTTCCACTCATAAATTAGAACATCTCATTACAGAGGGACGCACCTGACCCAGATCACACAGAGCCCTCCCTCCTCTTGCATACATACCACAGCGTCTGTAGGACTCGATGACACTGCTTTTTTTCCCTGCGAGGCTTCACCATGCTGCTGTGCATCCTTCTACATCCAATCTTTCCCCATGATTTAACTCCTGGACCACATCCAAACCCAAAACCCAACCCTAAGTAAGAGCGACTGGAGCTAGTATGTGTTCATTTGCTTTCCCAACATCTGTTGTCCTGATAATGTCTCTTCAATATTATTTGAGAGTCAGTATTTCCCTTTCTCAATTCCTATTATTGGGTGAAATTAATCTTTTGCCAGGCAACAGAGTGGGCAAAGAACACAAGAGTGGTCCCTCCAGTCTGCAGTGACTGGTCAAGCCTGACCACATTATCCGATTTGTGCCAAGGAGAATAAAGGCCAGGGATTTTCTGTAGACGTTGAGAAGGAAAATTTATCTTTGCTTAGGGTACCCAAACTTGGCAAGATGCAAACCTGAACAATATGTGGAAACCTCTGTCATTATATAAAAAGAATCTGACTATGATGAAAAGAGATGGGGATGAAAATCTTGGAGACAAACATAACCCTAATGACATAATCCAAGCCTCTACATCTACACCTTTCTGAAGCCATTGCCCACTGTCTCCTAGACACACTAGTCATCTCTTCCTATATAGCATGGGTCCACTTTACATTGCTGCAGAGCAAGGTCTCCCAAAACACAGTGACATTAACAGTCACCCTGCTTGATACTCAAAATAGCCCAGTGAGCTAAGTACTGTAGAAACAGAGGGAAAGAAACTTTGAAAGGTTAAGGAACTCACCCTAGTCAGTACATAGCATAGTAGGTGGTCAGTTAGCGTATTAATAAGTTACTGATTTATTTACTGAACATAGAGAACTTATCCATTCGCATCTCAGCCTACAGAAGAAAAGAGCTTTGTGGTTTCCTTTCTGGTCCCTTCTAGCTTGATCCTCTTGTGTATTGCAATGCCCAGTGTTTTTATTTTTTTTTTAATTTTTTTAAATTTTTTATTTTTTTTAAATTTTAACATCTTTAATTCTTACATGCGTTCCCAAACATGAACCCCCCTCCCACCTCCCTCCCCACAACATCTCTCTGGGTCATCCCCATGCACCAGCCCCAAGCAAGCTGCACCCTACATCAGACATGGACTGGCGATTCAATTCTTACATGACAGTATACATGTTAGAATTCCCATTCTCCCAAATCATCCCACCCTCTCCCTCTGCCTCTGAGTCCAAAAGTCCGGTATACACATCTGTGTCTTTTTTCCTGTCTTGCATACAGGGTCGTCATTGCCATCTTCCTAAATTCCATATATATGTGTTAGTATACTGTATTGGTGTTTTTCTTTCTGGCTTACTTCACTCTGTATAATTGGCTCCAGTTTCATCCATCTCATCAGAACTGATTCAAATGAATTCTTTTTAACGGCTGAGTAATACTCCATTGTGTATATGTACCACAGCTTTCTTATCCATTCATCTGCTGATGGACATCTAGGTTGTTTCCATGTCCTGGCTATTATAAACAGTGCTGCGATGAACATTGGGGTACATGTGTCTCTTTCAATTCTGGTTTCCTCGGTGTGTATGCCCAGAAGTGGGATTGCTGGGTCATAAGGTAGTTCTATTTGCAATTTTTTAAGGAATCTCCACACTGTTCTCCATAGTGGCTGTACTAGTTTGCATTCCCACCAACAGTGTAGGAGGGTTCCCTTTTCTCCACACCCTCTCCAGCATTTATTGCTTGCAGATTTTTGGATCGCAGCCATTCTGACTGGTGTGAAGTGGTACCTCATTGTGGTTTTGATTTGCATTTCTCTAATAATGAGTGATGTTGAGCATCTTTTCATGTGTTTGTTAGCCATCCTGTATGTCTTCTTTGGAGAAATGTCTATTTAGTTCTTTGGCCCATTTTTTGATTGGGTCGTTTATTTTTCTGGAATTGAGCTGCAGAAGGAATATATCTACCTAAAGAAACTAAAGACCTATATATAGAAAACTATAAAACACTGATGAAAGAAATCAAAGAGGACACTAATAGATGGAGAAATATACCATGTTCATGGATCGGAAGAATCAATATAGTGAAAATGAGTATACTACCCAAAGCAATTTACAAATTCAATGCAATCCCTGTCAAGCTACCAGCCACATTTTTCACAGAACTAGAACAAATAATTTCAAGATTTGTATGGAAATACAAAAAACCTCGAATAGCCAAAGCAATCTTGAGAAAGAAGAATGGAACTGGAGGAATCAACTTGCCTGACTTCAGGCTCTACTACAAAGCCACAGTCATCAAGACAGTATGGTACTGGCACAAAGACAGACATATAGATCAATGGAACAAAATAGAAAGCCCAGAGATAAATCCACACACATATGGACACCTTATCTTTGACAAAGGAGGCAAGAATATACAATGGAGTAAAGACAATCTCTTTAACAAGTGGTGCTGGGAAAACTGGTCAACCACTTGTAAAAGAATGAAACTAGATCACTTTCTATCACCGTACACAAAAATAAACTCAAAATGGATTAAAGATCTAAATGTAAGATCAGAAACTATAAAACTCCTAGAGGAGAACATAGGCAAAACACTCTCAGACATAAATCACAGCAGGATCCTCTATGATCCACCTCCCAGAATTCTGGAAATAAAAGCAAAAATAAACAAATGGGATCTAATTAAAATTAAAAGCTTCTGTACAACAAAGGAAAATATAAGCAAGGTGAAAAGACAGCCTTCTGAATGGGAGAAAATAATAGCAAATGAAACTACTGACAAACAACTAATCTTAAAAATATACATGCCCAGTGTTTTTAAAGCCAATCTACTCCACAATGAAATCTGTGTACTGGAAAGCATCTCAAATCTATGGACCACCAACCAGTCTTGCTCAGCACCAGACTTCGCTGAAATGCACATTTATTTCCTAGCCTGAGTCCCCCTAAGTCTTAGGCCCCTTCTCCTAGGCTGGATCCCTTTTGTAGATCCATTTCTGGGATCTATTCACACATACTCTCACAATCTTTGTATCCCATCCCCTGAATCAGGAATCTGGGAAATCCTGACAGGGACCATCGAGGTAGAGGGGCATGGACAGTTTCAATGGGGCTGGAGCTGGAGCATAGCTCATCCTATTCGGAGAAACATGGTGCCCAAAGGGGCTGAAGAGCCAGGCTCCACAGGGAAAGTTGATCTCTAGTGACCAGAGAGCTGTCTCTATTAGAGAGGACTGATGTCCATGGAGAAGCACCCCAGATGAAGTGAGGTTAGGGATGTGGAAAGGATTAGGGCCGTGTGAGTCAGGGTGGTAAACAGAGGCACTCCAGGCTGCCTGGATTTGAAAACAGTCTCTATCATCTTGAGCTAATAAATCAAATTCTCTCTGCTTGGTTTTCCTCATCTGTTTCCCTCATCACTGCTACTGATGATGCCTGTCAATTGTCCCTTTTGAGGTTTCTGGGAGACTTAAAAAGAGTCATTACAGGCAAAGGGATATCCATGGCAGTGCTTGGGGAGGGATGGCCTTGTGTGTCATTACTGGGTCTCTGGACATGTCTGAGTGATGTAAGCAGAATCCAGCAAGTTCAGTGTCTCTTTAATATTTCCTGATTCTGCAACTTCTCTGTTTCACTTTTTCTTATCCTGCTTAAAACTCGTCTATTTTAAGCCATGAGTTTCCCTCACAACTTAGTTGGTAAAGAATCTGCCTGAAATTCAGGAGACCCTGGTTCGAATCCTGAGTTGGGAAGATCCACTGGAGAAGGAATAGACTACCCACTCTAGTATTCCTGGGCTTCCCTTGTGGCTCAACTGGTAAAGAATCCACCTGCAATGCAGGTAACATGGGTTCTATCCCTGGGTTGGGAAGATCGCCTGGAAAATGGAAAGGCTACCAACTCCAGTATTCTGGCCTGGAGAACTTTATGGACTGTATAGTCCATGGTGTTGCAAAGAGTCGGACATGACTGAGCGACTTTCACTCACTCATTTTAAGCGACATACTACTTCTCAAGAACAACCTCAACTTTCCACCATCAGGTAAAACAAATCGCTTCTAGGACCCTGCCAGCTTGTGAAGCCCAACCCAGCACTGTCCCATCCAGGTGGCATTCTTGCAGAAAGAAAATCCACTCAGAAATAAAGACTGCAATCCCATCCCTATATGTGCCTTCCTGAAGGAATATGCACCTGAGAAACACCAAAGATTTGACATAAAAGCTGTTTCTGCTGTAAATTTCAGAGTTGCCATTCACTCAGTGGTGTCTGACGCTATGACCCCATGGGCTACAGCAAGCCAGTCTTCCCTGTCCTTCACTGTCTTTTGGAATTCACCCAAGCTCCTGTCCATTGAATTGCTATCCAATCATTTTATGCTCTGTTGCCCTCTTTGCCTCTTGCCTTCAATTTTTCCTAGCATCAAGGTCTTTTCCAATGAATCAACTGTTCACATCAACTGGCCAGAGAATTGGAGCTCCAGCATCAGTCCTTCCAATGAATATTCAGAGTTGATTGCCTTTAGGATTGACAGGTTTGATCTCCTTGCTATCCAAGGGACTCTCAAGAGTCTTCTCCAACACCACAGTTCAAAAGTATCAGTTCTTCAGCACTCAGCCTTCTTTATGGTTCAACTCTCACATCTGTACATGACTACCAGAAAAACCAAAGCTTTGACTAGAAGGACCTTTGTCAGCAAAGTGATATCTCTGCTTTTTATTATTCTGCCTAGGTTTTTCATAACTTTTCTCCCATGGAGAAGAAAATTATTTTAATTTAGTGACTGCAGTCACCATCAGCAGTGATTCTGGAGCCCAAGAAAATAGTTTCTCACTGTTTCCATTGTTTCCCTATCTTTTTGCTATGAAGTGAAGGGATTGGATGCCATGATCTTCATTTCTTGAATGTGGAGCTGTAAGCTAGCTTTTTCACTCTCCTCTTTCACCTTCATCGAGAGGCTCTTTAGTTCCTCTTTGCTTTTAGCCATTAGAGAAGTGTTATCTGCATATCTGAGGCTATTGATATTTCTCCCGGTAATCTTGATTCCAGCTTGAGATTCATCCAGCCTGGCATTTCAGATGATGTACTCTGCATATAAGTTAAATAAGTAGGGTGACAATATACAGTCTTTTCTTACTCCTTTCCCAATTTTGAGCCAGTCAGTTTTTCCATGTCCAATTCTAACTGTTGCTTCTTGACCTGCATACAGGTTTCTCAGGAGGCAGGTAAGTTGGTCTGGTGTTCACATCTCCTTAAGAACTTTCCACAATTGGTTGTGATCCACACAGTCAAAGACTATGGGAATATTTTGGTTTTCAACACCCAGATGCTTCTTGCTTTCAGATTTTCATTCTTTTTTTTTTTTTTTTTTGTTGTTGGAGTATGAAATTTGCTTTACAATGTTGTGTTAGTCTCTGCTGTATAGCAAAGTGAATGAGCCATATATTTACATATATCCTCTTACTTTTGGATTTCCTTCACATGTAGGTCACCATAAAGCATCAAGTAGAGCTCCTTATGCTATAGAGTAGGTTCTCAGTACTTATCCATTTTATACATAAAATCAACAGTGTATATATGTTAATACCAATCTCTTAATTCACCACATCCCCCTTTTTCCCACTTGGTAATGATGTTTATCCTCTACATCTGTGTCTTTACTTCTGCTTTGCAAATAGGTTCATCTGTACCACTTTTCATCTGTACACATCTTTACATTAATATACAATATTTGTTTTTCCCTTTCTGACTTACTTCACTCTGTATGACAGCCTCTAAGTCCATCCACATCTCTGTGAAGGGAATAGTTTCATTGTTTTTTTATGGCTGGTTAATATTCTAATCTATGCACACCAGTTCTCTATTCTCCTGAGTGTGTGAGTGATTTTTTGAACTGAAGGATACATCTAGAACTGGAAGAAAAGCAAGCTCCTGGGTCAGGATTTAATAAGTGCTCATCTGTGAATCTGTTTCCATAACTATAGATTCTGTCAAGGGACCATTTTGTAAATAGATATTATATATGCTGCATAAAGCATTTGCTTTAGGTTATACCTGAATGACACAGTGATTTTCTCTACTTTCTTCAGTTTAAGCCTGAATTTTGCAAAAAGGAGCTCATGATTTGAGCCACAGTCGGCTCCAGGTCTTGTTTTTGCAGAATGTATAGAGTGTCTCCATTTTGGATGCAAAGAATCTAATCAATCTGATTTTGGTATTGACCATCTGTTGATGTCCCTATATAGAGTAACCTCCTATGTTGTTTGAAAAAGATGCTTGCTATCACCAACATGTTCTCTTGATAAATCTCTGTTAGCCTTTGCCCTGCTTTCACTTTGTACTCCAAGGCCAAACTTGCTGATTATTCTGGGTATCTCATGATGTCCTACTTTTAAATTCCAATCCCCTATGATGAAAAAGACGTCTTTTTTTAGTGTTAGTTCTAGAAGGTGTTTTAGGTCTTCATAGAATCAGTCACCTTCAGCTTCTTTGAATCAGTGATGGGGCATAGACCTGGATTACTGTGACGGTGAATGGTTTCCCTTGGAAATGAACCGAGGTCATTCTCTCCTTTTTGAGGTTTCACCCAAGTACTGCATATCAGACTCTTTTGTTGATTATGAGGGCTACTCCATTTCTTCTAAGGTATTCTTGCCCACAGCAGTAAGTATAATGATCATCTGAATTAAAATTCACCCATTCCTGTCCATTTTAGTTTATTGATTCCTGCAATATTGATATTCAATCTTACCATTTCCTGCTTGACCATGTACAATTTACCTTGATTCAGGGACCTAACATTCCAGGTTCCTACACAATATTGTTCTTTACAGCATCAGACTTGATTTTCATCAGTAGATACATCCACAAGTTAGCGTCTTTCCCACTTCAGCCCAGCCACCACATTCTTTCGAGAGCTATTATCAATTGTCCTCCACTCTTCCCCAGTAGCATATTGGACGTTTTAGGCCTGAGGGGCTCATGGTCTTGTGTCATATCTTTTTGCCTTTTCATACTGTTGATGGGGTTCTCGAGGCAAGAATACTGGAATGGGTTCCCATCGCCTCTTCCCAGTGGTCCACATTTTGTATGAACCCTTTACTATTACCCATCCATCTTGGGTGGCCCTGCACGGCATGTCTCATAGCTGCATTGAGTTATGCAAGCCCCTTTGCCATGACAAGGCTGTGATCCATGAAGGGGAGCCATTCAGGTACAACCTAAATCAAATCTCTTATGATTATAAAGTGCAGGTGTTGAATAGTCTCAAGGGATTAGATCTGGTAGACAGAGTTCTTGAAGAACTATGGATGGAAGTTCATAACATTGTACAGGAGGCAGTGACCAAAAACATCCCAAAGAGAAAGTAATGCAAGAATGCAAAGTAATTATCTGATGAGGTTTTATAAATAGCTGAAGAAAGAAGTGAAGTAAATGGCAAAGGAGAATGGAAATGTTATACGCAATTGAATTCAGAGTTCCAGAGAATAGCAAGAAGAGTTAAGAAGGCCTTCTTAGATGAATAATGTAAAGACATAGAGGAAAACAATAGAATGGGAAAGACTAGAGATCTCCTCAAGAAAATTGGAGATAACAAAGGAACATTTCATGCAAGGATGGGCACAATAAAGGACAGAAGTGACAGAAGAAATTAAGAAGAGGTGGCAAGAATACACAGAACTATATAAAAAGCCTTAATGACCTGGATAAGCACAATGGTGTGGCCACTCACCTAGACCCAGAAATCCTGGAGTGTGAAGTCAAGTGGGTCTTAGGAAGCATCACTACAAACAAAGCTAGTGGAGGTGATGGAATGTCAGATGAGCTATTTCAAATCTTAAAAGATTATGTTATTCAAGTGCTACACTCAATATGCCAGCAAATTTGGAAAACTCAGCAGTGGCCACAGGACTGGAAAAGGTCAATTTTCATTCCAATCCCAAAGAAGGGCAATGCCAAAAAAATGTTTAAATTATCATACAAATATGCTCATTTCACATGCCAGCAAGGTGATGCTAAAAACACTTCAAGCTAGACTACAGCAGTATATGATTTGAGAACTTCTAGATGTACAAGCTGAGTTTTGAAGAGGCAGAGATACCAGGGATCAAGTTGCCAACCTTCATTTGATAATGGAGAAAGCAAGAGAATTCCAGAAAAATATCTGCTTCTGCTACATTGTCTATGCCTAGGTTTTTGACTATGTGGAGCACAACAAACTGTGGAAAATTCTCCAAAAGAAGAGAAAACCAGACCACCTTACTGTCTCCCAAGAAATCTGTATGCAGATCAAGAAGCAACAGTTAGAACTGGATATGGAACAACAGACTGGTTCAAAATTGGGGAAAGTGTACATCAAGGCTGCATATTGTCACCCGGATTATTTAACTTATATACAGAGTACATCATCTGAAATGTCAGGCTTGATGAATCATAAGCTGAAATCAAGGTTGCTAGGAGAAATATCAACAACCTCAGATATGCAAATAAGTGCACGCTAATGGCAGAAACTGAAGAGGAATTAAAGAGCCTCTTGATGAAGGTGAAAGAAGACAGTGAAAAAGATGACTTGAAACTCAACATTCAAAAAACGAATCGCCAGTCCAGGTTCGATGCATGATTCTGGATGCTTGGGGCTGGTGCACTGAGATGACCTAGAGGGATGGTACAAGGAGGGAGGGGGGTTCAGGATGGGAAACACGTGTATGCCTGTGGCGGATTCATGTTGATGTATGGCAAAACCAATACAATATTGTAAAGTAATTAGCCTCCAATTAAAATAAATAAATTTATATTTTTTTAAAAAAAGTAATCTCATGGCATCTGGTCCCATCAATTCATGGCAAAGAGAAGGGGAAAAAAAAAACTAGGAGCAGATAATTACCTATTTTCTTTTTTGGGGCTCCAAATCACTGTGGATGGTGACTTTAGCCATGAAATTAAATGACAATTGCTCCCTGGAAGGAAAGCTATGACAAACCTAGACAGCATATTATAAAGCAGAGATATTACTTTGCATATAAGATGCATATAGTCAAAACTATGATTTTTCTAGCAGTCATGTATGGATGTGAGAGTTGGACCATAAAGAAGGCTGAGCACTGAAGAATTGATGCCTTTGAATTGTGGTGCTGGAGAAGACTGTTGAGAGTCTCTTGGACAGCAAGGAACTCCAACCAGTGAATCCTAAAGGAAATCAATCCTGAATGCTCATCAGAAGGACTGATGCTGAAGCTCCAATACTATGCAAGGAGCTGACTCATTGGGAAACACCCTAATGCTGGGAAAGATTGAAGGCAAAAGGATATGGGGTGACAAAGGATGAGATGATTAAACATCATAATTGACTCAGTGAACATGAATTTGAGTCAGTTCTGGGAGATAGTGGAGGACAGAGGAGCCTGGCATGCTCCAGTCCATGGGGTCACAGAGAGCTGGAAATGACTTAAGGGCTGAACAACACAACAAATATATGCTACATAATAAAATCATATTGTCAGTGCTATATAATAATATATATGGACAGATAGATAGGAGTATATCAATATAAACATGGACCTGTTTAGCACTATGCTACTAAAATGGGATCATCTTAGTAGCTATACACACATGATTTCATGGCTGGGACCACAAGACTGACTAACTGGTTGTCAGAATAAACATAAATGAAGGAAATGAAGAAGAAAAGAATGAAGGAAGGAAAGGAAAGGAGAAAGGGGGGAGGAAGGGAAGAAGGAAGGAGCCTCAGGCAAGTATAATGCCAGTTCTTCATTGTCATTAGCACCAGCTTCTCCATCTCCCAGCTGGCAATTGCTGGGCCACACCACAGAAGATGCTACTGGGGAAGTTGCTTTGAAAAATTGCCCATATGGGACATGGATCCACCTCTGAACACCCTGAGTGAGCATTCAGGTCCAAATCTTTGTGAATCTCTTCATTAGTGACCCATTCGTCAGGCAGTTTGAGTTTGACAAATATGTAATCTTGGTCTGACCCACTGAGAACTACATTAGTTCTATTCATGTTTCTCAGGCTTTAAAAGATTTCCTAATCCATTGAAAGATTTCCTAATTCTGGAACAGGAACTAGAATACCCTGGCATCAGATTCCTATTGCTGTTGCAAGAAATTACCATAAACTTTGTTTAGTGGCTTAATGGAACCCACACTTATTCCATTATGTTTCTGGAAGTCAGAAGCCTGGCAGGGTCTTACTTTGCCAAAATCTAGGAGTTGGCTGAGCTGCATCCTTTCTGGAGGCAGGAAGAGAGAATCTAATACCTTGCCTTTTCCTGCCTCTAGGGTCCACCTGCATTCCTTGGCTCATGGCCCTTTCCTTCAGCTTCAAAGTCAGCCATTTAGCATCTTCAAATCCCTCTGATTCTGACCTGTTTCTCTCATCACTTATTTATCTTTTAATCTTAACCTCCTACCTCTTTCTTATAAGGACCCATTTGGGCACATTAGACCCACTCAGCTAATGCAGCATAGTCAAGATGCTTAGTCTAATCAAATCTTCAAAGTCTGTTTTACTATGTAAGGTAACATCATCAAAGATTTATGAGATAAGGACACAGACAGGTTTGGTGGGGCGCAGGGTTGGGGGGCGCTATTTTTCTTACCATAGCTCCCCATCGATAAAGTGACCAGTTTGTGTATTTCCAGACAAGTGAAACAAAAGGGTATAGCTAACTAACCCAGAGCATCCCCTATGCCAGAAATTGTGATCATCATAGAATATTTTTCACATAATGGATCTAAGTTTCAGGTCTTACAAGAACTATATAAGGTTGACACTATCATTCTCCATGAAGTATGAGAACTGAGGCTCTAGGAAGTTATCATTTATCTATAGGCATTGGACCAAGGGCACAGAGAATCCCTAGATCTGAACCAAATTTGCTGTGACTCCAAATCCCACCTTTTTTATGTCACCCACACTGCTCAACACAACTCCAAAGTAGGACTCCAAAATCAACAGTAGAAAATGGAGTGTTTCCAAACTTAGCATGGACCCCCACTGTCCTCTTGCCTCTGTGCCCACCAAGAGGGTAGGTTTGGGAAGCAGGAGTCCAGCATGGCCATTGTTGCCTTTGCTTTTTACTGCTGGCACACTGCATGTTCACCGTTGGTGCTTTAGAAATATATGCTTTCTAAATAAACACTTAAAGAAACCCCTTGACCCAAGTCAGAGTGATGGAGAAAACTGAACCTCCCTGAATCACTCATCCCTGAATTATCACTCTAGTAATCATGACTGAACGACTGAACTGAATCATCCACAGACCTCACTGCTGCCTATAACCACTCTGCTCCTGGCTGGCTGGAGACGTCAAGATACATAAACACTTAGAAGCTCACAATCAATCTGCAGCATCACCAAGCACCCAGGGATGCTGTTCAGGGCTTTCTGATTCTGGTGAGGTGAGTAAGGGGAACAGCCTGAATCTGACAGTGCTCCAAGCGCTGGATCATCGCCTCTATCCAGAACACTGATACAGCTAGATCAGTGGTTGGAAATGCAGAGGTGCCTACAAATCTCTAGGGAAGATTGTCAGAACATGCACTACTGGACTCCAGCCACAGAGATTCTAATCAAGTAGGTCTTCAGGCATCTGCAAAGTTAATAAGCTCCCCTGGTGAAGGTAGTTGGACAACCATGTCTTGAGAAACACTATTCTGAATGCTTTAATATGTCTTCCTGGATTAGGAAGTGGCACTATGACTTTTCTTGAAATATCCCTCATTCACTATGGACCAGAAGGTCATCTCAGAGCCAGGAAAAGCAGGAAACAAGAAAAGGCTGCATTAATTAGCAGAAATATACTGAAGACTCATCAGCCACTAAAGCCTCCCTCTATAGACCTCATGAAAGGAACTCTGACTTACCTTGGGACCTGCAGTATGTGGCAGTGGGCATCCTCAGCTCAGCCACTAAGCAAGTGTATGTTAAATGGAAGGAAAAAAAGAAAAAGGAATAGTTGAGTGGATAATCTAGCTAGCTCACTTCCAGGGCTAATGTGCAGTGTCTTCTTACACAAGAAAGATAGATAGATAGATAGATACACTCTATCCCAGAAAATCTTTCCTCCCCTCCTCTCAAACACACACACACACACACACACACACACACACACACACACACACACACACACACACTTTTAAATCCTTAGACCCTTTTCCTCAGTTTCTTCCCAGGCAATTAACTTTATGAAAAGCTTCACTCAGAAGGTCAGTTCCCAACCACCACAATATGTGTGGGTTATCCTTGAAGTTGTCACAAAATGTGCATAACCTTCTGTAACACACCACCAGGACATTCAGAAAAGAAGAATTTCACATAATGCTGTAAGACAGGAGAGAAAGAAACTTACATTCTTCAAATAACAGGTAATGCTTCTTGCTGAGCTATGCATCTTCTTACCACTAAATCCAATGCTAAAAGCCTAGAAATGTCAGATGACCTTAGGAATACAAATACTTTGTTTAATTTTGTATATTTTATATTTTAAAACTAATAGCTCTTCATTCTCCTGCAGAAGCTTTTTTTAGTATAATGTCTTTTTTTCATTTTGTAGAAACTCTCTAACTCTTTCTTCACTGATCTTGGTTTATTGTTGAAAATAAATGACTTCCTTTAAAGTAACCTCCCACCTTTTGTGCTGCGCTTAGAGAAAAAAAAAAAAAAAAAAAAAAACAGAGGAAAGTTAGCTATAAAGAAAACAATGAATTTGGCTGCCACGAGGTAGGAATGATTTAAAATGCTTCCATCCAATTGAGCAGAAAACCTGTGGCCCTTTCAAGCTGAACTCCTGGAAGCTGCACTGCACATAATTGGAATCAGTGTGAATATCCCATGCAGCAAAATGAGGAAATGTCACTAACTCGCCCTTCTTCAGTGAAGAAATGCTTACCTTTCTGTTCTAAGAGCTTGAAAGAACCAACTCAGATGAGAGCAATTTTTCCCTATTTTCTTATGTGTGAATTCTTCTGCCCCTCTGGAAAGGGAGCTACAAATCAGAAAAAGCTATGGGGTATTGCTTGCTTTCGTTATAAATGTTCATTCATGACATACCAAAGGATACCTCCTGTATTAATGAGCCCACTGCATACACTGAACCACAAAGGAGGTAATGAGCAAATGAGAACAAGGTATGGTGCAGCAGCACCAGAAGTGAAATTGGTTTGGGCCAGGGCAAAGCACTTCAACAGTTCCATGAATGGGAATTTTTGTAAATGCCACAAGCACCCCACAGTTCAGATGGGGTTATGAGAGGGGTGGCTTGGCTGCCAGACTACCTGAGTTCATTTCTGCTTTGCTAAGGATTTCTAGGTAGAATGCAATATGCCAAATAAATGTAAATATCAGATTAAGAATGAATATACTTTCAGTTCAGTTCAGTTGCTCAGTCGTTTCCTACTCTTTGTAACTCCACGAATCACAGCATGTCAGGCCTCCCTGTCCATCACCAAGTCCCAGAGTTCACTCAAACTCATGTCCATCTAGTCGGTGATGCCATCCAGCCACCTCATCCACTGTCATCCCCTTCTCCTCCTGCCCCCAATCCCTTCCAGCATCATGGTCTTTTCGAAGGAGTCAACTCTTCGCATGAGGTGGCCAAACTATTGGAGTTTCAGCTTTAGCATCAGTCCTTCCAATGAACATCCAGGACTGATCTCCTTTAGGATGGACTGGTTGGATCTCCTTGCAGTCCAAGGACGCTCAAGAGGCTTCTCCAACACCACAGTTCAAAAGCATCAATTCTTTGGCGCTCAGTTTTCTTCACAGTCCAACTCTCACATCCATACATGACCACAGGAAAAACCATAGCCTTGGTTAGACGGACCTTAGTCAGCAAAGTAATATCTCTGCTTTTCAATATGCTATTTAAGTTGGTTACAACTTTCCTTTCAAGGAGCAAGCGTCTTTTAATTTCATGGCTGCAATCACCATCTACAAGGATTTTGGAGCCCCCCAAAATAAAGTCTGACACTGTTTCCACTGTTTCCCCATCTATTTCCCACGAAGTGATGGGACCGGATGCCATGAGCTTCGTTTTCTGAATGTTAGCTTTAAGCCAACTTGTTCACTCTTCTCTTCCACTTTCATCAAGAGGCCTTTTAGTTCCTCTTCAATTTCTGCCATAAGGGTGCTGTCATCTGCATATCTGAGGTTATTGATATTTCTCCCGGCAATCTTGATTCCAGCATGTGCTTCTTCCAGTCCAGCATTTCTCATGATGTACTCTGCATATAAGTTAAATAATCAGGGTGACAATATACAGCCTTGATGTACTCCTTTTCCTATTTGGAACCAGTCTGTTGTTCCATGTCAGTTCTAACTGTTGCTTCCTGACTTGCATACAGGTTTCTCAAGAGGCAGGTCAGGTGGTCTGGTGTTCCCATCTCTTTAAGAATTTTCCTCAGTTTATTGTGACCCACACAGTCAAAGGCTTTGGCATAGTCAATAAAGCAGAAATAGATGTTTTTCTGGAACTCTCTTGCTTTTTCCATGATCCAGCGGATGTTGGCAATTTGATCTTTGGTTCCTCTGCCTTTTCTAAATCCAGCTTGAACATCTGGAAGTTCACAGTTCACATATTGCTGAAGCCTGGCTTGGAGAATTTTGAGCATTACTTTACTAGCATGTGAGATGAGTGTAATTGTGCGGTAGTTTGAGCGTTCTTTGGCATTGCCTTTCTTTGGAATTGGAATGAAAACTGACCTTTTCCAGTCTTGTGGCCAAGAATGAATATACTTTACTCATTGCTTATAAACATGGACTATACTAAAAGTTGTATGTTGTTATAAAAGTAATGTGGGGGATTAAAAATTACAAACTTCAATCTTCAAAGTAAATGAGTCATGGGTATGAAATGTACAGCATGGGGAATATAGTCAACAATAATATATTTGTATGGTGACAGATGGTAACTAGACATCTTGGTGATCATTTTGTAATATATGGAAATATTGAATCACTATCTCAGGCACTGGAACTAACATAGCGTTGTTGGTCATTTATACTTCAAGACAAACAAACTCATAGAGAAAGAAGCCAGATTTGTGGTTATCAGGGAGAGGGGGAATTGAGTGAAGATGGTAAAAATGTACAAACTTTGAGTTATAGGATAAATAGTAGGAATGTAATGTATACCATGATAAATATAATTAACACTACTATATGTTATATATGAAAGTTGTCAAGAGAGCAAATTCTCACAATTACATCTCAGTTAAACTGGAAGGGAAAAATTGTATGACAAAATCTGACAGCTCTTAATTTTACCATTTATTTGCTGTATGCCTCTAATCTTGCCATGCTTTGATTATCTCACAGGAATAACAATATTTCCAAATAGTGATAATAATAATAATGTCCTCTTTGTAAGAGTGGTATAGCATTTAAATGAGTTAATATTTACTAAATGGTAGAATTGTCCCTGACACATCATAAGTACTATGTGTCGGTTTAAGAAAAATTAAAAGTGTATTTGTATCTCTTTTGCTGTAAAATTTGGAGCCAGAAGAGTCAAAACACAAATTTCATAAGTAAACACACCCATTACCTTTATCTTAGTGTTCTGAACACCAGCGATGGATGAGCTGAATGGGGCAGTCAGGAAAGAATACAGCTTAGAACTCATAAACACTCGAAGAGATGAACCTGTCTAGCTGGAGTCATAAAGGCTATGAAACTAGTTGGTGAGCCAATTAGATCCACAGTTTGAACATTCTTTGTCATTGCCTTTCTTTGGGATTGGAATGAAAACTGATATTTTCCAGTCCTCTGGCCACTGCTGAGTTTTCCAAATTTGCTGGCATGTTGAGTGCAGCACTTTCACAGCATCATCTTTCAGGATTTGAAATAGCTCCACTGGAATTCCATCACCTCCACTAGTTTTATTCATAGTAATGCTTCCTAAGGCCCACTTGACTTAACGTTCCAGGATGTCTGGCTCTAGATGAGTGATCACACCATCGTAATTATCTGGGTCGTGAAGATCTTTTTTGTACAGTTCTTCTGTGTATTCTTGCCACCTCTTCTTAATATCTTCTGCTTCGAATTGAAAGAGACACATGTACCCCAATGTTCATCGCAGCACTGTTTATAATAGCCAGGACATGGAAACAACCTAGATTTCCATCAGCAGATGAATGGATAAGAAAGCTGTGGTACATATACACAATGGAGTATTACTCAGCCATTAAAAAGAATACATTTGAATCAGTTCTAATGAGATGGATGAAACTGGAGCCGATTATACAGAGTGAAGTAAGCCAGAAAGAAAAACGCCAATACAGTATACTAACACATATATGTGGAATTTAGAAAGATGGTAATGATGACCCTGTATGCAAGACAGCAAAAGAGACACAGATGTTTAGAGGGGACTTTTGGACTCTGAGGGAGAGGGAGAGGGTGGGATGATTTGGGAGAATGGCGTTGAAACATGTACTATCATGTAAGAAATGAATCGCCAGTCTATGTTTGATGCAGGATACAGGATGCTTGGGGCTGGTGCACGGGGATAATCCAGACAGATGATATGGGGTGGGAGGTGGGAGGGAGGTTCATGTTTGAGAACTCATGTACACCATGGTGGATTCATGTCAATGTATGGCAAAACCAATACAGTATTGTAAAATAAAATAAAGTAAAAATAAAAATTTAAAATATATATATATATATATATATATATATATATATATATATATATATATCTTCTGATTCTGTTAGGTCCATACTGCACAACTGCACTCATCTTACATGCTAGCAAAGTAATGTTCAAAATTCTTCAAGCAAGGCTTCAGCAATACGTGAACTGTGAACTTCCTGATGTTCAAGCTGGATTTAGAAAAGGCTGAAGAATCAAAGATCAAATCGCCAACATCCGCTGGATCATGGAAAAAGCAAGAGAGTTCCAGAAAAACATCTATTTCTGCTTTACTGACTGTTTCAAAGCCTTTGACTGTGTGGATCACAATAAACTGTAGAAAATTCTGAGAGAGATGGGAATACCAGACCACCTGACCTGCCTCTTGAGAAATTTGTATGCAGGTCAGGAAACAACAGTTAGAACTGGACATGGAATGACAGACTGGTTCCAAATGGGAAAAGGAGTACATCAAGGCTGTATATTGTCACGCTGATTATTTAACTTATATGCAGAGTACATCATGAGAAATGCTGGGCTGGAAGAAGCACAAGCTGGAATCAAGATTGCCGGGAGAAATATCAATAACCTCAGATATGCAGATGACAGCACCCTTATGGCAGAAATTGAAGAGGAACTAAAAAGCCTCTTGATGAAAGTGAAAGAGGAGAGTGAAAAAGTTGGCTTATAGCTAACATTCAGAAAACGAAGCTCATGGCATCCGGTCCCATCACTTCATGGGAAATAGATGGGGAAACAGTGGAAACAGTGTCAGACTTTATTATGGGGGGCTCCAAAATCACTGCAGATGGTGATTGCAGCCATGAAATGAAAAGACCCTACTCCTTGGAAGGAAAGTCATGACTAACCTAGATAGCATATTCAAAAGCAGAGACATTACTTTGCTGACTAAGGTCCGTCTAACCAAGGCTGTTGTTTTTCCTGTGGTTATGTATGGATGCGAGAGTTGGACTGTGAAGAAGGCTGACCACCGAAGAATTGATGCTTTTGAACTGTAGTATTAGAGAATACTCTTGAGAGTCCCTTGGACTGCAAGGAGATCCAACCAGTCCATTCTGAAGGAGATCAGCCCTGGGATTTCTTTGGAAGAAATGATGCTAAAGCTGAAACTCCAGTACTTTGGCTATCTCATGTGAATAGTTGACTCGTTGGAAAAGACTCTGATCCCGGGAGGGACTGGGGGCAGGAGAAGAAGGGGACGACAGAGGATGAGATGGCTGGATGGCATCACTGACTTGATGGACGTGAATCTGAGTGAACTCCAGGAGTTGGTGATGGACAGGGAGGCCTGGCATGCTGTGATTCATGGGGTCGCAAAGAGTCAGACATGACTGAGCAACTGAACTGAACTGAACTGAACTGTGAGTAGGAAGAGGAAGCTATCATCGCTGACCTGATATCTTGCCCAGCCACTCTTGTATGACTGATACATGAACTGTGCTTTTAAATTATTAACATGGCTTGGTCCTCTCCTCAGGAAAGAGCAAGGGACAAGCATGCAACCGAGTGTAGGTGCAGAGCCATTGCTGAGGGATGATGTAGGATCGCAGCCAAGAAGTATGTGCCACTTTTCACAAGACAGAAGGGGCAATAGGACAGAATTGGAAGAGTGGACGGTCGGCTTGCTCACCGGGAGGTCACAGGCAAGACCAGGTGAAAGAAGACACTGATGGGGTAAGCAAGTGTTAGCCCCTGCAGTCCCACTGGTGACCCAAGAGCAGCACCCAGCTCCTGCAAGAAGCCTGGCAGTCTCAGTATCTCACTGGTCTTCTCTGAACAAATACTTTGCTCATGTATTTGAATTCATTATTTTGCATTAGTTTATCCATCATTTTATTCTGTAGACTGTGCCTTTCTTGGCCCTTTCCCTTTTTTCTCTTGTCAGCCTTTCTCAGTTCTGGGAGGAAGAGATGTCTACAGATCCAACCTCACTTTGGTGTCACACCATACTCACATTCAGTCCAGAAAACTTGTGCTCTGTTGCTGGGTGTGAAATGAGTCAAAGGACAGTCCCCAGTTATCAAATCGGATCTCCTAGGCCCTACCAAGGAATTGAGGGTCTTGCATTTAGCAAGACTCAGTAAGTCCAGGAGAGAGTTGCTAAACAGAGGTGGTTCTCTCTCTGCTCTGTGCAGTTTTGTTGAGTTCACCAACATTTACTGACCATCAGCCACAGTCTGGCCCCATACCCAACACTACAACCTTGGTCATGTGTCATCTGATGCTTATGGAAGGCTGGCCATATGCCACACCCACAAAGTATTATATATATATAGCTTCATCTTTTTATAACAAGTTTCTGGGGCAGACACAATTATTAATCCTGTCTTACAGAATCTTGCCATATAAAAGGTCATAAATGAGGAGGAGACATCAGACTACAATACAGTGTGAATATTATATTCAGTCAAAAGTGTGTCTTTGTTCCATGTAGTTGACAGTCACTCTACTGAATTCTGGAGAACAGCAGACAAGATGGGCAAGGTCTCTGTCCCTGCGGCACATACAGGCGACAGGACAACACATAAGCAGGGACACAGAAGACAGCAGGGGGTGGGCCCCCTCAGGACTTATGGGAGGACATCACAGGGCCAGGGGTATCCCACAGATTCCGGGGGAGAGACTTCAAGATAGGCTGAGTGTTGCGGCTTCTCTTACAGTCCCCAAAACTTAGCAGCTTACCTCACGTTCTATTGGTTATAAGTGAATCTCAGGTCAGCTCAAATTTAAAAGGAACAGCCCTGACTCCTAAAGACTAACATATGAGATCCTCAAAAATTGTAATAAAAGTTGTTGACTGAGGATCAACTTGTTAGACAACAGACAAGTCATGTGTGTGGATTGCCGTTTCCTTCTCCAATGCATGAAAGTGAAAGGTGAAAGTGAAGTCGCTCAGTGGTGTCTGATTCTGTGACCCCACGGACAGTAGCCTGGTCCTCCATCCATGGGATTTTCTAGGCAAGAGTACTGGAGTGGGTTGCCATTTCCTTCTCCAGGGAATCTTCCTGACCCAGGGATCGAACCCAGGTCTCCCACATTGTAGACAGACGCTTTACCATCTGAGCCACCAGGGAAGTCCATATATTAATATATTGTGTATATAATTAAAATATATTACATTTCTATTTATAACCATCTTACAAAGTGGGTATCATCACTTTAGTTTTTAAAAGTGGTGGCTCACGGGGCCAGATGGCTTCCAGGTGAATTCTACCAAAAGTTTAGAGAAGAGCTAACACCTACTCAGACTCTTCCAGAAAATTGTAGAGGGAGGAAAACTCTCAAACACATTCTATGAGGCCACTATCACCCTGATACCCAAACCAGACAAGTATATCACAAAAAAAGAAAATTACAAGCCATAGATACATAAAATCCTCAGCCAAATTTTAGCAAACAGGATCCAATTGCACATTAAAAGGATCAAACACCATGAACAAGTGGTATTTATCCCAGGAATGCAAGGTTTCTTCAATATACCCAAATCAATCAACGTGATACACCATATCAACAAACTGAAAGATGAAAACCATATGATCATGTCGATAGATACAGAGGAAGCTTTTGACAATGCAGCAACAATGGAGAATCAGTCATAGAGAACAGACTTGTGGGCACAGTGGGGGAAGGAGAGAGCGGGATGAATTGAGAAAGTAGCATGGAAACATATACATTACCATATGTAAAACAGCCAGCCAGTGGGAATTTGCTCTATGATGCAGGGAGCTCAAATCAAGTTCTCTGTGACAACTTAGAGCGTTGAGAGGGGGTGGGAGGTAGGAGAGAAGTCAAGATGGAGGGGACATATGTACACCTACAGCTGATTCATTTAATGTAGGGCAGAGACCAATACAATATTGTGAAGCGATTATCCTCCAATTAAAAATAAATCACTTTTAAAAAGTAGACACTTAGATTCAGAAAACTTAAGTAACTGCTCAAAATCAGATGTCTTTGAAGTGTTCACATTTGGGAGAATGGGAATTCTAACATGTATACTGTCATGTAAGAATTGAATCGCCAGTCCATGTCTGACGTAGGGTGCAGCTTGCTTGGGGCTGGTGCATGGGGATGACCCAGAGAGATGTTGTGGGGAGGGAGGTGGGAGGGGGGTTCATGTTTGGGAACGCATGTAAGAATTAAAGATTTTAAAATTTAAAAAAAAAAAATAAAAAAAAAAGAAGTGTTCACATTGGGATTTGAAACAAAGTAAGGTTGAATGTTGAGCCATACTCAGAGGTCACCTCTGCATAGATGGTCATCAGAGATTCCATAAGGGAGGTGATGCACTCGCACTGTTTTAAAAAATAAGTAGGAGCTTCTCAAGTACATGAAAAGAAGAGGAGGTGCTAATAGGAAAAATGTATGCAAAGGATTCCTGGGTTGAGAGCCTGGGCCCTGTTCATCATTGCTAAAGTTGAAGTGCAGGGCAGTGCTCAGGGGTAGAAGGCGTGGGAATGTCCTGGGAGCCAAGTCACTTGGCTCATAGCAACGGGGAGCTGCAAAATTTTTTTCCGTAGGTGAGTGGTATATGTCCTCTGGGCCTTCCACGAGAGGTGTGAGGATCTAAGTCTCAGAGGGGCCTGTGTCTTTTTCTCAGGCGACAAGGGGATAGACCTTGGCAGCTGGTTACACAGACTGGGCTCCTAGATGATGGGGAAAGTGTTGCATCACAGCTACTACTCTGATTCTCAGCACTGAGTTTGCCACCTCTTGGGTGACCAGTGAATAATTGAAGAATAGGTGGATGGATGGATAGACGCTTTAAACAAGCAAAATGTGTCACAACTGATAGCTCTTAAAAAGGAAACGTAGACAAAAACTGACCAGAGCAATTAACTTCCTCAGTTAAAAGTGCTGTTTAACTTTGAATGCACAACTTTACGAATTTCTAGGAAACTTTCCATTTGCAGTGACCCATCTGGCCTGGCTGTAACTGCTGCCATGGGCTTTTTCTCCCCTTCTCTCTCTTGTCAGGAGGAGTAGTCCCAGTTGGACAATTATGTTCACCCCGTTATTAAGCTCTGTGAGAGTCCCTTGGACTGCAAGGAGATCTAGCCAGTCCATTCTGAAGGAGATCAGCCCTGGGATTTCCTTGGAAGGAATGATGCTAAAGCTGAAACTCCAATACTTTGGCAACCTCATGCAAAGAGTTGACTCATTGGAAAAGACTCTGAAGCTGGGAGGGACTGGGGGCAGGAGAAGAAGGGGACGACAGAGGATGAGATGGCTGGATGGCATCACTGACTCGATGGACGTGAGTCTGAGTGAACTCCAGGAGTTGGTGATGGACAGGGAGGCCTGGCGTGCTGCAATTCATGGGGTCGCAAAGAGTCAGACATGACTGAGCGACTGAACTGAACTGAACTGAACTGAACTGAACTGTGCTCTTCAGGAGAACTACTCTCAAGTTGATGTTTCCAGACCTGAACATTGTCTTCACCACTATCTCATAGAAATCTCAAATCTGAACACGTTGTCTCTTTCAAATCCCCACCTTCTGCCCCCAGTGAGCTCTTTAGAGCTGAGTTAATGGTACTGCTATCTAAGAATTCAGAACCTGAAAACTATCTGGGGCTCTTCCTTTTTCATTCACCATACATAGCATAGGTCAGTGAGTCATGGCAACCTTACCTCCTAAGTTACTCGTAAGTACGCCCACATGTGCATGTGCGTACTCAGTCATGTCCAGTTCTTTGTGACCCCATGGACTGTAGCCCACCAAATATCTCTGTTCATGGGATTTTCCAGGTAAGATTACTGGAGTGGGTTGCCATTTCCACTCCAGAGGATCTTCCTTACCCAGGGATCAAACCGGCATCTCCTTTCTCTCTTGTATTGCTGGCAGATTCTTTACCACTTGAGCTGTCAGGGAAGCCCTTTTATGTCACATGTCAAAAATCTAATTCCACCTATTCACTTCCTCTCTTCGCCAATTACGCTGCCGAGCCCCACAACGGGATCGCAGCATCTTGCAGGAGCCTCTCAACTGGTTTCTGTGCCTCCAGTCTCAACTCCTCTAGTTGAACTCCAAACTACACACCCCCCAAATTTTCCTAAAAGGCAAATGCTATCATTTCACTCTGAGATTCAATATTTTATTATTGTGGAGCAGTTCAAACCCGATAGCATGATTTTGTGATATGATTTCTGCTTCTTTCTTGTGTTCCATCCCCCACTGTCCTTCCTATGCAGATACTTGCTCATCTGAGCCACCTGCATCTTCTCAGACACACCCCCACCTCAGCACCAATCTACGTTGCTTTTGAGCCTCTGTACACACTGTTCTCTTATTCTTTCTACTTGGAATAGCCCGCCTCTCTCAACTTCTGGGTAAACTTCTGCTCCTTCAAGAGTCAGCCTGCACTGTGGAAATCACTATTGTCACAACGCCACTGCCCTGCTCTATTATATCACAATACCTTCCAATCCATGGAAGGCAACTTCTTCTATTCATTTGCATTCAGAGCTCTCCAGAGGAATAAAGAAAAAACATTTTTAAAAGGAATTATTTCCCCTACCTGTTTCTGAATTCCTGAAATACCTTTCCTACTTGCCTTTATAGAAAGATGTCTGTGACTTACACTTATGTTCATGGGGTGTAAAATGACCTTTCTTATAAGCAATTTTAGTGGTCACAGGAACAGGGACAATGCAAATGCTGGTAATATCACAGGTTGGCTCACAGCCACACCTGGTATAATCTTGCTTTCTAAATCCCATAGTTCCAATCTGAGCCCTCTTTGTATACCTAGCAGTTCTATATAAAATAAAAACTGCTAAACTTTCTCTGCCCAAGGTATAATCTTCTAATTATTAGAAGTTTTTCTGTAAAGAGACCCCTTCTTGACCTTTTATCAGGGCCCAGGTTGCCTCATTTCTTGCCCATATAACCATGTCAGTTATATGGGTATTTTCAGTATATAGTATTTTCAGTTCTAAATATTCCAACAATCAAGAGGGATCCTAGGGAATTGAAATTTGGAAAAAGATTTCCCTGGCAGTCTATACATGCATGCTAAATCTCCTCAGTCAGGTCCAACTCTTTGTGACCCTATGGACTATAGCCCTCGAGGCTCCTCTGTCCTTGGGGATTCTCTAGGCAAGAATTTAGAGTGGGTTGCCATGCCCTTCTCCAGGGGATCTTCTCAACCCAGGGACCGAATTCGTATCTCTTATGTCTCCTACATCGGCAGGTGGGTTCTTTACCACTAGGACCACCTGCAGAGAAGGCAATGGCACCCACTCTAATGCTCTTGCCTGGAAAATCCCATGGGGGAGGAGCCTGGTGGGCTGCAGTCCATGGGGTCGTTAAGAGTCAGACATGGCTGAGGGACTTCTCTTTCACTTTTCGCTTTCATGCATTGGAGAAGGAAATGGCAACCCACTCCAATGTTCTTGCCTGGAGAGTCCCTGGGACGGAAGAGCCTAGTGGGCCGCCATCTATGGGGTCGCACAGAGTCGGATACGACTGAAGTGACTTAGCAGCAGCAGCACCACTGGGAACCCTTCCCTGTCAGTCTACTTGGCTCTATTCTGAATACCATCTTATGTAAACCTCTCTCAATTTGAAATATTTTTTCTTCCATCACTCAGGTGATCCCAAGGCTCAGAGAAATTGTGATTTGTTTGTGATTGCATGACTGATGACTGCAGCAGACACCCCAGCCCAGGTGCCCCAGACTTGGATGTCCAGTTCATCCTGCTATCCCAGCTTGCCACCTGAAATCACAGAATTATCCCTATCATCTCCTCATTGCCTTTTATACATTTACTTTCTTTTAGCTTCAACAGTGATGCTATTACCAGTTTCTATTATTTGCAGATAGTACTCACTCTGAGCAATTTCTTTAGGAAAACACCCTGTCTGTGCTATGATAAGATATGTGTACTCAAAGCTTGCTATTTGCATTTTCACCTTTCTTTGTCTTTTGACAGTGGATATTTTTCTAAGCCACACTTTACTGCTGGTATTAACACCATCCTATTTTTAGGAAATTACTTCTTAGGGTTCCTCTAATACACCAGAAACTGCTCCTCTCACCAACCTCTTTCCATTATACAATCTTCCCAGCAGATGTGAGAGGGCAGGAGATAAGCAGTAGTTTGAAGTGTCAGTGACACGCTTTTAATTGAGCAATGAGAGAGGCAGTGAGAATGCACTCCTCAAATACAAAATCCAGAAAATAAGAAGCAGTAGCATTTGCAAAGAATAAAAATGCCCAATTGGTCATTTGCAGGAGGCCACTGAGGAGAAAGTCTCAGTTTCACAGAGATATGAGGAGTTTAAAGGTATTTTCCAAAAAGTTCTGGGGACTCAGATAAGCTAGTTGTTTCAGTCCTCCCAGAAAGTAAATAAAGCCATGAATTCACAGAATTATTTTAACTAGGAGGTGAGGCAATGGAGAGAAATATCAGTAAATATTTTATTTAGCTGTTTTAGCTAATTTTCTTCTGTATATCTCACTGTCAACATTTGGAGATGGTTTATAAGGACACAGAGCTCCCCAGGTAGCGCACTGGTAAAGAATCTGCCTGCCAATGCAGGAGATGCAAGAGACGTGGGTTTGATCCCTGGGTCGGGAAGATCCCATGGAGTAGGAAATAGCAACCCACTCTAGTATTCTTGCCTGGAAAATTCCACAGACAGAGGACCCTGGCAGGCTACAGTTCACAAAGAGTCGGACATAACTAAGAAACTAAGCATATACTGTATAAGAATATAAACTATAAAATCATAAATGGGGAACACGTGTACACCCATGGTGGATTCATATTGATGTATGGCAAAACCAATACAATATTGTAAAGGAATTAGCCTCCAATTAAATAAATTTAAATAAATAAACTTTAAAGGACTGAGCATGATGTGTGTCACACATAGATGGTTGATAAAGATTCATTTGAATGAGACAATGAATAAATAAATGCGGGCTGACTGGAGTGAGGGATTAGTTAATGTGGATTCTAGAGGAACAAACCACAGAGGAGCCGGGCATCAGATACTACACGTCAGTGCTGTTCAGTGACCAATCGCCTACAACTCTTTGGAAAACCAATGAGAAACAAGAAACAGGACCCTGGATGCGAGCCCCAGCTTTTCCACTGACCAAGTTGGAGCCTTGAGCAGGTGCTTTCCGAGTCTGCTTTTCCTTATAGGCACCGGCTTCTGAGCTATGAACAGACAGGAACCTGCCTTCTATCCTCACCCTCACCCCTAATTAGCAATGACCCAGATAAGCTTAGTAAGTATTTGTGGAGTGATCTTCACCTGTTTTATGAACAAACCTTCTGACTGACCCATCCCCCACACTTTACTTTGCCTCTTCCTTCATGGTACTGTACACAGAAAGTCCTTCCTGATCTCCAGTGGAGGCAGGGCAGGGAAACCACCCTCTCAACTCTAATCAAGGTTTGCGCTTAAGAGACAGTCCCTGATGTCATGTGTGTTGCAGGTCTTCTATGTGAGCTGACATTTCCAAAGGGATGTGGTAAAAGGGCACTGGGACACAGACAATGAAGTCACAAAGCGCTTTTCTAGGATGCTGGAAAGAAAACTCCTGGGAACAACTAACCTTTCATTGAGGGCACCTTAATTCCAGATTCCTTTAAGAGTTATTCTCTGTGACCACCAGTCAAATAACTTGCCAAGATACAGGCTGGATGGAATTACAGGGCCATCTAATGCCCACTAGTATTAATACCATCCTTGTTTTGAGAACTACACCCCTCATTCAGTGGGATTTCATGCTATACTGTGGATAAGAGCAAATTCTGATACCTCAATATATACAGGAGATGAATATATACGAAAATCATCTAAATATGAAACTGCTTCCCCCCTGAATTCTCTGACTGCAAATTCTAAACTCAAACTCAGAGATACATTCTTCTGGGAAAATTTTTGTTCTGGAGACCACATTTATGCATAAAACAACTTCTAGATATATACACATCTGAGGAAAAATTTTTCTAATAAATAATTAAAATGTTTGAAAGCTAGCTATTCAATGTGAATACAAAAACAGTTAGTCTTCTTTTTCAATAGGTGCCAGAAATGCTTAGCAATCAAAAAAAACAGTAAAAACAAAGCTGTTAATTCAACTAAGCAAAATATTATTTTTCTTCTTAACTTCCTTTCTTAGTCTCTTAAGCAAAAACATGGTTCTCTCGTTGGTGGCAGACTAGCATTCCATCAGAAACGAACTAAAATGGGATGCTCCTAAAAATGAGTCCTTAGTCATAGCTGAGGCAACACCACACACTCAAACAGACTCTCTTGCATGCATACACATATTCTCAACTTGAGATATTATGAGGAGAATCCAAACATCGTGTTCACTAAGATATGTAACAGAGGGCTTGAGGGAATCCAAAACAGATTAATTATAAAATTCATAGGAAACTTTCATTCAGACATTCTCTTTGGCTGACACTAAATGTGTGAGAAGGTAAGTGAGTGGTGGCAAAGCTGTTAAACTATAGTAAAGCCAACAGGAAGTGTGTAGAGGGGGCAGAGCAGAAGGGGAAAGAGACTGTGCATTTAGATAAGAACAAATGGAAAAATATTGCCCTGCCCATAGCCATTGCCCACATGATGCCTGGCATATGGGAGTCCAAGAAAGTGGAGAGCTGTGACTTACATTTCAATGAATGTGCGCTGAAAATAGGTTGAAACTTTAAGAACAACATTTGACATTGCAGAGGTTAAGTGTGCTCCAAGTTATTTAGTAGGTCATATGAGGCAGATATGAGTTTTTTGTACTCACTACTACTTCTACACACACACATTCACACAGATGTATAAACACACACACACACACACACACACACATATATGTGCTGCTTATAGAAAGCTTTTAAATACCAAACAATAAAATAATGAAAACTTAAAATTCCCTGTCATGCCACTGATCCAGGCTATCTCTTAGTAGCATTTTGGCATATTTTAGGAAGGCTTTGGTCTCTATAAAGTTAGGTAATATGAAAACAGATAATTCGTAGCTATTTATCATACAACCGTTTGCTGTTGTTTAGTCGCTCAGTCGTGTCTGACTCTTTTGCGATCCCTTGGACTATAGCCCAACAGGTTCCTCTGTCTGTGGGATTTCCTAGGCAAGCATACTGGACTGGGTTGCCATTTCCTTCTCCAGGAGATCTTTCCAACCCAAAGACTGAACCGCAGCTCCTGCATTGGCAGGTGGATTCTTTAACACTGAGCCACAAAGGAAGCCCCCATTGTGTAATAACAGAGCTTGATAAATATATAGCTTGATAGAAAAATATAATGTAAAGTGTTGAAAATATAGATATATTATATATGTATATATGTACATATTAGTTTATAATTTAGAAATCAGTTTGTATCTATAATTTTATATTTTGCTTTTTCCACTTATGTATCTTTTTATGCTGCTTAATATTCTTAGAAATAGAACTCTTAAGGATTGACTCTATTTCTTCTACACATGAATGAAACTTCTGTAACTACTAGCTTATTGTGGATAATTGTTCTTATTTCTATTTGTTTGCTACAATAAATGGTGTTTAATGAACATCCTGGTACAAAATACTTATTGGGTATTCATCTTACAACAGATATTTACTTGAACAGTACCATATCAATCATGTCCTTTAAAGCATTATGAAATATTATTTAACACATCTTTGTGGATATATCTAATAATTTCCATAGGATATATTCCTAAAACCTGCATAACTGGATAAAATGATGTAAATATCTTAAGTCTTTTGAAGAATAAAGCAAAATTTCTCTCCAGAAAGACTATACCAATATGAATAGCCTCCAGTGAATGAAATATCCACTAAACCCATTAATATGGTGTACAATTTTTTCAGTGTTTCAAGTCTGATTGAACAGTATGGCTTTTATAAGCTGGGTGACCATTTGTATTTCCTATTTTTAGATTAAACTTTTCCATTTGAAGAACAAAAGCTCCAGTATCATACCACTTAGGTTGCATTTTGGCATCTCTGTTACTAGCTCTGTGATTGTCAACAATTAAATTAAATGATCTGTGCTTCAGTTTTTTCTTTTATAAACTGGTTTAGTAACACCATGTACTTCATAGAACCACTGTGAGGACTAACACTTTAACACTCATAAAATATATAGAACACTGCATGGTGCATGGTAAAGTTTTAATAAAGGCTGGAGCGATTTGTTGTCCTTTGGAGGAGCAGATGCCTATGTACTAAATGTGATTGCATTTTTGAACATCTTTCCATACGGCTCAGATGGTAAAGCGTCTGCCTACAATGTGGGAGACCCAGGTTCAATCCCTGGCTTGGGAAGATCCCCTGGAGAAGGAAATGGCAACCCACTCCAGTACTCTTGCCTGGAAAATTCCATGGACTGAGGAGCCTGATAGGCTACATTCCATGGCGTCGCAAAGAGTCAGACATGACTGAGCAACTTCACTTCACTTTCCATACTTATTACATTGAATGATCTTCTCAATACCCCATGAGGTGAACATGGCAGGTAATGGTTCCCATTGGAAAAAAAAAAAAAATGAGGAAAATAAAACTCAAAAAGTTCAAATATCTCATAATTCAGTGATAGTCTTGAGATGGAAGCATAGGCCTCCTGGGGTGTGCTGTCACAATGACAAACTAGATTTGGAGGAACCAACCTGTTCAAAGAGAACAGAGACAAGTAAGAAATAATATGAAAGTGAAGTCGTTCAGTTGTGTCTGACTCTTTGCGACCCCATTATAGCCCGTCAGACTCCTCTGTCCATGGAATTCTCCAAGCAAGAATACTGGACTGAGTAGCCATTCCCTTCTCCAGTGAAACTCCCCAACCCAAGGATCAAAACCAGATCTTCTGCATTACAGGCAGATTCTTTACCATCTGAGCTGCTAGAGGAAGCCGTGTGTGTGTGAGTGTGTGTGTATGTGTGTGTGAAATTAAAATATCTCCTGACATATTAATAAATAAGAAATGTCGCAGCCATCAGAGATTCCTGGCCTCTGAATGTGAATGAGGGCTCCCAAACTTCGATCCAGTATTCCTTAACTTGATACTTAATCTTTGATGTTCAGACTGCTCCTCTGTTTGTTGCAAACTTGGTTTCCCCTCCTGCCTCCTTGTAGCAGTTTTCTCAGAGCTGAGATGCTGTCTCCCAGGCTCAGAGTCCTAAACATTCCCACCAAATAAAATGACTCCCTACTTTCAGGTTGTGACTATATTTTTTACTCACACACACACACACATAACTGAATACATTGTGTGCCTTCTCAGTCATGACCAACTCTTTGCAACCCCATGGACTGTAGCCCACCAGGCTCCTCTATCCATGGGATTTCCAACTGGAGTAGGTTGCCATATCCTTCTCCAGGAGGTTTTTCAGAACCAGAGATCAAACTCACATCTCCTGTGTCTCCCGCACTGGCAGGCAGATCCTTGACCACTGCACCACCTGGGAAACCCAGGGAGCTACCGAGTTAGAGGATGCTTGCCCCCAAAGATTTGGAAGAGAGACATCAGGAGACGCAAGCTCTGTATTCGCACTATTTTCTCTTTTTGTGATTCCCAGTTTCAAAATATTTGCATAGAGATTGAGGCGTTATAAGGGTTTTATCAGTATCATGAGGCTGCTGCTGCTGCTGCTGCTGCTGCTGCTGCTGCTGCTGCATCACTTCAGTCATGTCCGATTTTGTGTGACCCCATAGATAGCAGCCCACCAGGCTCCCCCATCCCTGGGATTCTCCAGGCAAGAACACTGGAGTAGGTTGCCATTTCCTTCTCTAATGCATGAAAATGAAAAGCGAAAATGAAGTCGTGTTTGACCCTTAGTGACCCCATGGACTACAGCTTACCAGGCTCCTCCTGAGGGCATCTAAACTGCCAAGGCTGAGTATCTGGTAAACAGAACAAGCTTCTGGAAATAGACAGGACTTCACAAAAAAATGAATCCCAAATTTTAATAATCTAAGCTCTTAGTTATAAAGCATTTTGTCTTTAGTCTAGGTACTAGCCAAGGCATATATGAATCTTCAATGAACAAAGATAGCATTATGAAGAAACTCGATGATTTTTAAACATTTTCAAATACATGGCCTAGCCTTAAAAAATTAGTATATGTATAAAATACAGACTTGATTTAAAAACAAATAGACAGTAGAAGCAAGGACACAAGAAATCTACCATGTGGGAGGGTTATTTGAAAAGATAGTTGGAAGAGAATAAGAGGAAACTTGCAAAATACATCAAACTTCAGGCTGATCAATATGTATTATGGACTGAATATTTGCATTGCTCCCCCTCACATGTTGAAACCCCAACCTGTAGAGTGATGGTATTTGAAGACGGAGCCTTTAGAGGTAATTAAGGTTTGTTTGGAATATGAATATATGCCCCCATGATGTGACCAGAACCCTTACAAAAGGAAGAAAGCCATCAGAGCTTTCTCTCAATACCATGTGTGAACAGAACGAGAAAACAACCATCTGCAAGCCAGGAAGTGACTCTCACCAAGAACAGAATCTGCCAGCGTCTTGAACTTGGACTTCCCAGCTTCCAGAACTGTGAGAAATAAATATCTGTTATTTAAACTACCCAGTCTGTGATATTCTGTCATGGCAACACAAACAGACAACGACAATAAAAACAGCCCAAATCTAATATCATAAAAATACTGCTGAAAACCAAAGGCTACAATCAAAAGATATACAACCTTCAAAGAGTGACAATAAAACTGAGAACTGATTTCTTTATAGAAAATATAAAAGTCAAAAGACAGTAGAACATAGAAATATATGTTTAAATTTACAATGACAGAAAAAGAACTGCCAAATGGGAATTCTACATTAAGCAAAACATCCTTGAGAAAAAAGATAAAATAAAGACATATTTACCAAATATTTAATAAAATAATTTATTATGAATAGATGTGGAAAAGGAAACACAAAAAGAAATTCTTGAGGGCAAATAAAAATTAGGTCTATTTGAAATTTAGATACACAGTAAAGGAAAATAAGTGATAAATAGGTAGATAAATTCAATAAATAATAGCAGTAAAACAGTACTAATGATGAAAATAGAATACTAAAATACGCTAAAACAGTGGCACAAAAGGTGGAAAAGTTTGGACTTCAAGTGTTCTATGATTGCTACATTATCAAGACAGTGGTTTAGAAAAGATAATAAACTATAAAACTCCTAGAGGAGAACATAAGCAAAACACTCTCCAACATAAACCACAGCAGGATACTCTATGACCCACCTCCCAGAATATTGGAAATTAAAGCAAAAATAAACAAATGGGACCTAATTAAACTTAAAGGCTTCTGCACGACAAAGGAAACTATAAGCAAGGTGAAAAGCAGCCTTCAGAATGGGAGAAAATAATAGCAAATGAAGCAACTGACAAACAACTAATCTCAAAAATATACAAGTAACTCCTGCAGCTCAATTCCAGAAAAATAAAAGACAAAATCAAAAAATGGGCCAAAGAACTAAATAGACATTTCTCCAAAGAAGACATACAGATGGCTAACAAACACATGAAAAGATGCTCAACATCACTCATTATCAGAGAAATGCAAGTCAAAACCACAGTGAGGTACCATTTCACGCCAGTCAGAATGGCTGCGATTCAAAAGTCTGCAAGCAATAAATGCTGAAGTGGGTGTGGAGTAAAGGGAACTCTCTTACACTGTTGGTGGGAATGCAAGCTAGTACAGCCACTATGGAGAACAGTGCGGAGATTCCTTAAAAACTGGAAATAGAACTGCCTTATGACCCAGCAATCCCACTGCTGGGCATACACACAGAAGAAACCAGAATGGAAAGAGACACGTGTACCCCAATGTTCATCGCAGCACTGTTTATACTAGCCAGGACATAGAAGTAATCTAGATGTCCATCAGCAGATGAACGGATAAGAAAGCTGTGGTACATATATACAATGGAGTATTACTTGGCCATTAAAAAGAATACATTTGAATCCGTTCTAATGAGGTGGATGAAACTGGAGCCGATTATACAGAGTGAAGTAAGCCAGAAAGAAAAACGCCAATACAGTATACTAACACATATATATGGAATTTAGAAAGATGGTAACGATAACCCTGTATGTGAGACAGCAAAAGAGACACAGATGTATAGAACAGTCATTTGGACTCTGAGGGAGAGGGAGAGGGTGGGATGATTTGGGAGAATAGCATTGAAACAAGTATAATATCATATATGAAGTGAATCGCCAGTCCAGGTTTGATGCATGATACTAGATGCTTGGGGCTGGTGCACTGGGATGACCCAGAGGGATGGTATGGGGAGGGAGGAGGGAGGGGGTTCAGGATGGGGAACACGTGTATGCCTGTGGTGGATTTATGTTGATGTATGGCAAAACCAATAAAATATTGTAAAGTAATTAACTTCCAATTAAAATAAATAAATTTATATTTAAAAATAATAAAAAAGCTAATAAATATTATAGCTTAATGAGTGTACAATGTATATCATAATATTAAGAGTAGCAACTTCAAAGACCAGGTATCAGTGATGAGGGTTTCATAGCCAGGTAAGATCTATGAATTCCAGAGCTTGGGTCAGAGACGGGGCAGAGTTCTCAGAAGTCAGAGGCAACCAGGGGAACTTGAGTTTCTGAGAGATTAAAGACAATTTATCTCTCAATAATATATCTTGAATCTCATTTACTTTTACTATCAAGCCTGTGTATGAATCCCAGAAACATATCCTATCATTTGCCCCTTTGCAAACTATGCAGATACAGGAGATTGTCAATGGGTACAGAAACCAGAAATGAGCCCCAAAAGCATGACTCATCTACTTTTTGCAGAAAGTCAGAAGTTTGGATAAACAAAAACAAACCCAACAAACAAAATAATTTAATTCAAGTCAACAAACTAAATAAAGTTGAATATGATATATCCCCAGAACAATAGGAAAAATAAGCATGTCTACTATAAATAATGAAAATCTAATTTTGTTTACTAAAAAAAAATAATAACCAAGCGGAGGAATAGACTAAACAGAGCTGAAAGCAAAAGCTGGATGCCTGAGGAATACTACTTAAACATAGCATAAATGGTGGAAATATGAAAGTATGCATAGAAGCATAACACAGATGAAAATAAACCAGAGGTTTCTATGTTCCCCTAAAAGAAGATTGAAAAGAAATAAATTTTAAATAACTAATGAAAGAAATAACAAGAGAAAACTCCATATAAGATAATAAGCAGAAAACTAGAAAAGTTTTCCTATTATATAAAATATGCAAAGGTCTTGGGTAATTAGACTTCACTGGTGACTCAGAAGGTAAAGAATCTGCCTGCAATGAAGGAGACAGGTTCAGTCCCTGGGTTGGGAAAATTTCCTGGAGAAGGGAATGGCTACCCACTCCAGTATTCTTGCCTGGAGAATTTCATAGACCAAGGAACCTGGTGAGCTACAATCCATGGGGTTGCAAAGAGTAGGACACAATTGAGTGACTAACAAGTTCATTTCCTGAATACCTGCATAAGGTTGCAAAAATGAAAGGAAACACTTTTGCCAAACCAAGAGCAAGCCATAAAGCCTCTGAAGCTGTGGCTGCCCTCAGCTCATGCATTCTCTATGGATATTGAGTTTGAAAGGCCACAGAATAGGAAGAACTTGGGAGTATAAGACGGAGTTTGGGGACCAAGGCTTGTGTTGCCTTTAAATAAAATGGCCTTAAGTGTAGTGAATGGTGGACTACAGAAATTCCATGCCTTGAAACTGGAAACAAACTAAAACAAATTTTAATGACTGCTGCTCCCTGCTGCCAAGTCACGTCAGTCATGTCTGACTCTGTGCAACCCCACAGAAGCAGCCCACCAGGCTCCCCCCGTCCCCGGGATTCTCCAGGCAAGAACACTGGAGTAGGTTGCCATTTCCTTCTCCAATGCATGAAAGTAAAAAGTGAAAAGTGAAGTCGCTCAGTCGTGTCCGACTCTCAGCAACCCCATGGACTGCAGCCCACCAGGCTCCTCCGTCCATGGACTTTCCACGCAAGAGTACTGGAGTGGGGTGCCACTAGTTTATGTTAAATTGTACTGTAGATGAGAGGGAAATGTCTCCTCTGCTGCTGATGCTGCTAAGTTGCTTCAGTCGTGTCCAACTCTGTGCGACCCCGTAGACGGCAGCCCACCAGGCTCCTCCATCCATGGGATTTTCCAGGCAAGAGTACCGGAGTGGGTTGCCATTGCCTTCTCCAAATTTCACATTCCTATGTTACTGATTCAATGTCGTCATAAACGAAGAGAACGTCAAGTATTCCTTGATTAGCAGCAATCTGGGGCAACTGGCAGAAGCAAAACAATTAACCTCTGGGGGGGAGCCAGCCTTCACTGAATTTACAACAAACATGCTTGTACTCTGAAATTTGTGTATATGTGTGTATGACATGTACATGCTAATTATTGTGGTTATACATCAGCACAGACAACTGACCACAGTTTCAAATAACAGAATGTCAAATATAGAACACAAAACTAGCATGTTTAAAATAACCGAAAAATATTTTTTTATAAAACCAAAAGTGAGGAAGAAAAAAGAGGCCCCCAAATGTCAGGCAAACATGACTGCCCACCAACTAGAATGGTTATATTATAAAAGGATGCCAAAATCAAGTTTTGTGAAAATGCGGCATAACTAAAACTCTTGTACAGTCCTGGGGAAACATCAATCAAGGCAATCACTTTGGAATATTTACTAAAGCTAAATAGATACCAATTCTATGACCAAGTTCAATGTCTGGTTCAATTCCTGAGTCAGGAAGATCAGCTGGAGAAAGGATAGGCTACCCACTCCAGTATTCTTGGGCTTCCCTTGTGGCTCCGCTGGTAAAGAATCCGCTTGCAATGTGGGAGACCTGGGTTTGATCCCTAGTTGGGAATATCCCCTGGAGAAGGGAAATGCTACCCACTCCAGCATTCTAGCCTGGAGAATTCCCTGGACTATATAGTCCATGGGGTTGCAAAGAGTTGGGCACAACTGAGCGATTCATTTCACTTCACTTCACTATGACCAAGTATGATTTTATCTTGCTCCTAGGTAAATAACCTATAGATGTGTGCACAATATTCCCCAGATATCAAGGACTAGAATTTTAGCAGCATCATTAATCAAAATAGCCCAAATATGAAACAAAGAAGCAGGCAACTTCTAACCCATACTTCTGCAGGAGACATGCAAACACTCAAAGTCAGGTCTGGCTCAGTCTCTGTGGGTTCTCCTACTGTGCACAAGGTTTTGTTTGAGCCCTCTGAGTGTTTCTGGTGGGTATGGGGTTTGATTCTAAATGTGATTTTGTCCCTCCTACAATTTTGTTGGGGCTTCTCCTTTGCCCTTGGATGTGGGCTATCTTTTTTTGGTGGGATCCAACATTCTGCTGTCAACAGTTGTTCAGCAGCGAGTTGTAATTTTGGAGTTCTCCCAGGAGAAGATGAGCATATGTCCTTATACTCTGCCATCCTGTCCCTTTGGAAAATAAAGCAGGTCAAAGGCTAACACAGTTTTGCCAAGAGAACACACTGGCCATAACAAACATCCTCTTCCAACAACACAAGAGAAGACTCTACACGTGGACATCACCAGACGGTCAATACTGAAATGATACTGATTATATTCTTTGCAGCCAAGGATAGAGAAGCTCTATACAGTCAGCCAAAACAAGACCAGGAGCTGACTGTGGCTCAATTCATGAACTCCTTATTGCCAAATTAGATGGAAATTGAAGAAAGTAGGGAAAACCATTAGACTATTCAGGTATGACCTAAATTAAATCCCTTATGATTATACAGTAGAAGTGACAGACAGATTCAAGGGACTAGGTCTGATAGACAGAGTGCCTGAAGAACTATGGACCGAGGTTCATGATATTGTACAGGAGGCAGTGATCAAGACCATCCCCAAGGAAAAAAAATGCAAAATGGTTGTCTGCAGGAGACTTACAAATAGCTGTGAAAAGAAGAGAAGCTAAAAGCAAAGGAGAAAAGGAAAAATATACCCATTTGAGTGCAGAGTTCCAAAGAATAGCAAGGAGAGATAAGAAAGCTTTCCTCAGGGATCAAAGCAAAGAAACAGAGGAAAACAATAGAATGGGAAAGACTAGAGATTTATTCAAGAAAATTAGTGATACCAAGGGAACATTTCATGCAAAGATGCACACAATAAAGGACAGAAATGGTATGAACTTAACAGAAGCAGAAAATATTAAGAAGAGGTGGCAACAATATACAGAAGAACTATACAAGATCTTCATGACCCACATAACCATGATGGTGTGATCACTCACCTAGAATCAGACATCCTGGAATGCAAAGTCAAGTTGGCCTTAGGAAGTATCTCTACAAACAAAGCTAGAGGAGGCGATGGAATTCTGGTTGAACTATTTCAAATTCTAAAAGATGATGCTGTGAAAGTGCTGCAATTAACATGCCAGCAAATTTGGAACTCAGCAGTAGCCGCAGGACTGAAAAGGCTTAGTTTTCATTCCAATCCCAAAGAAAGGCAATGCCAAAGAATGCTTGACCTATCGCACAATTGCACTCATCTCACATGCTAGCAACATAATGCTCAAAATTCTCCAAGCCAGGCTTCAACAGTACTTGAACCATGAAATTCCAGATGTTCAAGCTGGATTTAGAAAAGGCAGAGGAATTGGAGATCAAATTACCGACATCCATTGGATCATTGAAAAAGCAAGAGTTCCAGAAAAATATCTAGTTCTGCTTTATCGACTATACCACAACCATTGACTTTGTAGATCCCAGGAACTGTGGAAAGTTCTTAAAAAGATGGGAATACCATACCACCTGACCTACCTCCTGAGAAATCTGTATGCAAGGCAAGAAGCAATACTTAGAACCAGACATGGAGAGTACATCATGTGAAATGCTGGGCTGGATGAAGCACGAGCTGGAATTAAGATTGCCAGGAGAAATATCAATAACCTCAGATATGCAAATGACACCACCCTTATGGCAGAAAGCAAGGAAGAACTAAAGCACTTCTTGATGAAAGTGAAAGAGGAAAGTGAAAAAGTTGGCTTAAAACTCAACATTCAGAAAACTAAGATCATGGCATCTGGTCCCATCACTTCATGGTAAATAGATGGGGAAACAATGGAAACAGTGAGAGACTTTGTTTTGGGGGACTCCAAAATCACTGTAGATGGTGACTGCAGCCATGAAATTAAAAGATGCTTCCTCCTGGGAAGAAAAGCTATGACAAATCTACACAGCATATTAAAAAGCATAGACATTACTTTGTCAACAAAGGTCCATCTGGTCAAAGTTATGGTTTTTCCAGTCATCAGGTATGGATGTGAGAGTTAGACTATAAAGAAAGCTGAGTGCTAAAGAACTGATACTTTTGAAATGTGGTGTTGGAAGACTCTTGAGAGTCCCTTGGATTGCAAGGAGATCCAACCAGGCAATCCTAAAGGAAATCAGTCCTGAGTGTTCATTGGAAGGACTGATGCTGAAGCTGAAACTCCAATTCTTTGACCACATGATGTAAAGAACTGACTCATTGGAAAAGACCCTGATGCTGGAAAAGATTGAAGGCAGGCGGAGAATGGGGATGACAGAGGATGAGACGGTTGGATGGCATCACTGACTCGATGGACATGAGTTTGAGTAAGCTCCAGGAGTTGGTGATGGACAGGGAAGCATAGCGTGCTGCAGTCCATGGGGTTGCAAAGAGTTGGAAACGACTGAGCGACTGAACTGAACTGAACTGAACTGAACTGATGGAACAAACTTTACCAGCAGAAGGGATAAATACATTGTGGAGTAATTATATCTGAGAATTCTTGACAACAGTGAAAAATAATGAATTAACATGGTAAATCTCATAAAGGTAATAGTGAGTGACTAAATACAGACTCAAAGGAATGAACACTGCATTAACTCCATTCATTTGAAATTGAGAAACAAAAGTACTAAATTATGTTAGAACTTTCTTCTTTTCATGAAAAGAGGGCAGGTAATGCCTAAAAGGGACTGCGGAAGTTACCTGGGATACTCTTAGTTACTACTTTTAAATTTGGTGCTGTTTTAAATTTGGGATGGGTCTAATTGTGAAATTTTATGTTGTATTTTAATTAAGAGGCTACCAGGAAAATTTAAAATACAACTAGAACTACTTCAAAACAGCAGATGAGATACAATAAGGAATAAGTTAGAAAACATAAAAACAGATCTGAAGATTTTCTCTAGAGTGTAGCACAAAGAGGCAAGGAGGTAAAAAATATGAGTGTCAGAGATAGATAACATAGAAAAAGAACATGTAACATAAATCTAGATAGAGCTCCAGAAGAAGACAATATAGAGAGTAGGGGATGTGCAATGTTCAGAAAGACAATTAGGTAACAGAAAAATCAGACTCAGGAAAAACACCAAATCTTGAACAATATCTATAAGAGGAAACCTACATCAGTGCATAGCATAGATAATAGCAGAAGAGAAAGGGGAAAAGATGATCTTTAAAATAACCAGACATGAAAAACAGATTTTTGATCCAGTAATCCCACTACCTGGTGTATGTCCTGAATAAAACATAATTCAAAAAGATACATGCACCCCAGTGTTCATTGCAGCACTATTTACAACAGCCAGGACATGCAAGTAACCGAAATGTCCACTGATAGACATTTCAATGGATAAAGAAGATGTGCCACATGTATACAATGGTTGTTGTTCTAACGGAGTATTACTCAGCCATAAAAGGAAATGAAACTGGTAATTTGTCGAGATGTGAATGAACCTGGAGTCTGTCATACAAGGTGATGTTAAGGAAGAGAAAAGCAAATATGTGTAATTAATGCATTTAAATGGAGTCTAGAAAAATGATACTGATGAAGCTATGGTAAAGTTTCTGCCTGCAATGCAGGAGACCTGGGCTCAATCCCTGGGTCAGGAAGATCCCCTGGAGAAGGAAAAGGCAACCCACTCCAGTACTCTTGCCTGGAAAATCCCATGGATGGAGGAGCCTGGTAGGCTACACTCCATGGGGTCGCAAAGAGTCAGACACAACTGAGCGACTTCACTAATAAAGATGCAGACACAGAGTGGACTTGTGGACAGAGCAGGGGGAGAAGGTGGGACAAACCAACATATATATACTATCATGTGTAAAATAGATAGTGGGAAGCTACTATATAACACAAAGAGCCGACCTTAGCGTCCAGCGATAACCTAGAAAAGTAGGACAGGGTGTGGAAGGGTGGAGGGATGCTCAAGAGGGAGGGGGTGTATGCAGACTTATAGCTGATTCACTTTGTTGCACAGCAGAAACTAATACAATATTGTAAAGCAACTATACTCCAATTAAAAATAGATATTTTTAAGATGACAAAATTATAGACAAGTCTTCTCATAAACAACCAAAAATCCCCAAAGATAATTAAATGATATCATTAAAGTACCTAGAGAAAATGTTAGTAAGTACAGAATGTTGAACCCAAAGACAGAACTAATAAGGATAAAGGAGTAAACAAATGTAATACTATCTCTCATTTTATAAATAGAAACAGGAAATATTTCACATATAAATATACTGCATAGATAAATTATTTTGCTCTTCTTCAGTGACTATGATATTTCATTTACTATAGCATAATATGAGTCCATTGTAGACATCTTAGACACCATCAATATCTTAAAACAATTTTAACTCCCTCCACACAAATTTGGCATTGTTATTTTATATGTTTTAATTATGCCTTGACATTAAACTACTATGTAAGACATTGTTTTCCATAATATTTCCATAATAACTATGTTTAGATGTAAACATATTCTCTTTATGTAATATTCTCAGTACTATTTGTTCATTTGTGTATTTACTTAGTTTCCTCTAGGATTATTTTTCTTCCACCTAAATAGCTCTTTTTAGAATTTCTTTTCATGAAGATGTTGTTATGAATTTTTTGTTTTATTTATCTGAAAATTGATTTATTTTACCTTTTTGTTGGATATAAAATATGCTGAATTTATTTTACATTAGCACTTTTATGTGGTGATTTATGTCTCTAGCTTCAGTAATTTCTATTGAGAAAACATTTGTTTGCTTTTTTAATTAAATATGTTGTATTTTCTCTATTTAATTTAAAATTTCTTCATTGACTTTGATTTTTACCTCTGGAAAAGGTGACATTTTATTCCAATGCCAAAGAAGCACGCTGCCAAAGAATGTACAAACTACCATACACTTGTGCTCATTTCAAAGGCTACTAAGTTCAGTTCAGTCACTCAGTCACATCCGAATCTTCGTGACACCATGAACCGCAGCACGCCAGGCCTCCCTGTTCATCACCAACTCTTGAACTTCACCCAAACTCATGTCCATCTAGTTAGTGATGTCATCCAGCCATATCATTCTCTGTCGTCCCCTTCTCCTCCTGTCCCTAATCCCTCCCAGCATCAGAGTCTTTTCCAATGAGTCAACTCTTCCCATGAGGTGGCCAAAGTATTGGAGTATCACCTTTAGCATCAGTCCTTCCAAAGAAATCCCAGGACTGATCTCCTTCAGAATGGACTGGTTGGATTTCCTTGCAGTCCAAGGGACTCTCAAGAGTCTTCTCCAACACCACAGTTCAAAAGCATCAATTCTTTGGCGCTCAGCTTTCTTCACAGTGCAACTCTCACATCCATACATGACCACAGGAAAAACCATAGCCTTGACTAGATGGACCTTAGTCAGCAAAGTAATGTCACTGCCTTTGAATATGCTATCTAAATTGGTCATAACTTTCCTTCCAAGGAGTAAGCGTCTTTTAATTTCATGGCAGAAATCCCATCTGCGGTGATTTTGAAGCCCAAAAAAATAAAGTCTTACACTGTTTCCACTGTTTCCCCATCTATTTGCCATGAAGTGATACGACTAGATGCCATGATCTTAGTCTTTGAATATTGAGCTTTAAGCCAACTTTTTCACTGTCTACTTTCACTTTCATCAAGAGGCTTTTTAGTTCCTCTTCACTTTCTGCCATAAGGGTGCTGTCATCTGCATATCTCAGGTTATTGATATTTCTCCTGGCAATCTTGATTCCAGCTTGTGTTTCTTCCAGCCCAGCGTTTCTCATGATGTACTATGCATATAAGTTAAATAAGCAGGGTGAATTGTCACCCTGGAATGTGACTTCACATTCCAGCCTTGACGTACAATATACAGCCTTGACGTACTCCTTTTCCTATTTGGAACCACTCTGTTGTTCCATGTCCAGTTCTAACTGTTGCTTCCTGACTTGCATACAGGTTTCTCAAGAGGCAGGTCAGGTGGTCTGGTATTCCCATCTCTTTCAGAATTTTCCACAGTTTATTGTGATCCACACAGTCAGAGGCTTTCACATAGTCAATAAAGCAGAAATAGATGTTTTTCTGGATTGCTCTTGCATTTCCCATGATCCAGCAGATGTTTGCAATTTGATCTCTGGTTCCTCTGCCTTTTCTAAGTCCAGATTCAACATCAGGAAATTCACAGTTCACATATTGCTGAAGCCTGGCTTGGAGAATTTTGAGCATTACTTTACTAGCATGTGAGATGAGTGCAACTGTGCAGTAGTTTGAGCATTCTTTCGCATTGCTTTTCATTGGGATTGGAATGAAAACTGACCTTTTCCAGTCCTGTGGCCACTGCTCAGTTTTCTAAATTTGCTGGTATATTGAGTGCATCACTTTCACAGCATCATCTTTCAGGATTTGAAATAGCTCTACTGGAATGCATCACCTGCACTAGCTTTGTTCGTAGTGATGCTTTCTAAGGCCCACTTGCCTTCACATTCCAGGATGTCTGGCTCTAGATTAGTGATCACACCATCGTGATTATCTTGGTAATGAAGATCGTTTTTGTACAGTTCTTCTGTGTATTCTCGCCACCCCTTCTTAATTTCTTCTGCTTCTGTTAGGTTCATACCATTTCTGTACCTTATCTAGGCCATCTTTGCATGAAATGTTCCTTTGGTATCTCTAATTTTCTTGAAGAGATCTCTAGTCTTTCCCATTCTGTTGTTTTCCTCTATTTCTTTGCATTGATTGCTGAGGAAGGTTTTCTTATCTCTTCTTGCCTTTCTTTGGAACTCTGCATTCAAATGCTTATATCTTTCCTTTTCTCCTTTGCTTTTCACTTCTCTTCTTTTCACAGCTATTTGTAAGGCCTCCCCAGACAGCCATTTTGCTTTTTTGCATTTCTTTTCCATGGGGATGGTCTTCATCCCTGTCTCCTGTACAGTATCACAAACCTCCATCCATAGTTCATCAGGCACTCTATCTATCAGATCTAGTCCCTTAAATCTATTTCTCAGTTCCACTGTATAATCATAAGGGATTTGATTTAGGTCATACCTGGATGATCTAGTTGTTTTCCCTACTTTCTTCAATTTAAGTCTGAATTAAAAAAAAAAAAAAAGTCTGAATTTGGCAATAAGGAGCTCATGATCCGAGCCACATTTAGCTCCCAGTCTTGTTTTTGCTGACTGTATAGAGCTTCTCCATCTTTGGCTGCAAAGAATATAATCAACCTGATTTCAGTGTTGACCATTAGTGATGTCCATGTGTAGAATCTTCTCTTGTGTTGTTGGAAGAGGGTGTTTGCTATGACCAGTGCGTTCTCCTGGCATAACTCTATTAGTCTTTGCCCTGCTTCATTCCGTACTCTAAGGCCAAATTTGCCTGGTACTCCAGGTGTTTCTTGACTTCCTACTTTTGCATTCCAGTCCCCTAAAATGAAAAGGAAATCTTTCGGGGGTGTTAGTTCCAAAAGGTCTTGTAGGTCTTCATAGAACCATTGAACTTCAGCTTCTTCAGCATTACTGGCTGGGGCATAGACTTGGATTATTGTGGTATTGAATGATTTGCCTTGGAAATGAACAGAGATCATTCTGTCATTTTTGAGATTGCATCCAAGTACTGCATTTCAGACTCTTTTGTTGACCATGATGGCTACTACATTTCTTCTAAGGGATTCCTGCCTGCAGTAGTAGATATAATGGTCATGAGTTAAATTCACCCATTCCAATCCATTTCAGTTTGCTGATTCCTAAAATGTAGACATTCACCCTTGCCATCTCTTGTTTGACCACTTCCAATTTGCCTTGAATCATGGACCTAACATTCCAGGAGAGGTCTGTCGGAATATGGTCCACTGGAGAAGGGAATGGCAAGCCACTTCAGTATTCTTGCCTTGAGAACCCTATGAACAGCATGAAAAGGCAAAATGATAGGATACAGGATACTGAAAGAGGAACTCCCCAGGTCAGTAGGTGCCCAATATGCTACTGGAGATCAGTGGAGAAATAACTCCAGAAAGAATGGAGCCAAAGCAAAATCAATACTCAGCTGTGGATGTGACTGGTAATAGAAGCAAGGTCCGATGCTGTAAAGAGCAATATTGCATAGGAACCTGGAAGTCAGGTGCATGAATTAAGGTAAAGTGGAAGTGGTCAAAGAAGAGATGGCAAGAGTGAATGTCGACATTCTAGGAATCAGCAAACTAAAATGGACTGGAATGGGTAAATTTAACTCAGATGACCATTATATCTACTACTGCGGGGAGGAATACCTCAGAAGAAAAGGAGTACCATCATGGTCAACAAAAGAGTCCGAAATGCAGTTCTTGGATGCAATCTCAAAAACGACAGAATGATCTCTGTTCGTTTCCAAGGCAAACCATTCAATATCACTGCAATCCAAGTCTATGCCCCAACCAGTAATGCTGAAGAAGCTGAAGTTGAACAACTCTATGAAGACCTACAAGACCTTTTAGAACTATCAACCAAAAAAGATGTCCTTTTCATTATAGGGGACTGGAATGCAAAAGTAGGAAGTCAAGAAACACCTAGAGTAACAGGCATATTTGTCCTTGGAATGCAGAATGAAGCCGGGCAAAGACTAATAGAGTTTTTCAAAGAGAAAACACTGGTCATAGCAAACACCCTCTTCCAACAACACAAGAGAAGACTCTACACATGGACATCACCAGATGTTCAACACTGAAATCAGATTGATTATATTCTTTGCAGCCAAAGATGGAGAAGCTCTATAGAGTCAACAAAAACAAGACCGAGAGCTGATTGTGGCTCAGATTATGAACTCCTTATTACCAAATTCAGACTTAAATTGAAGAAAGTAGGGAAAACCGCTAGACCATTCAGGTATGACCTAAATCAAATCCCTTATGATTATACAGTGGAAGTGAGAAATAGATTTAAGGGTCTAAATCTGATAGATAGAGTGCCTGGTGAACTATGGAATGAGGTTCATGACATTGTACTGGAGACAGGGATGAAGACCATCCCCATGGAAAAGAAATGCAAAAAAGCAAAATGGCTGTTTGGGGAGGCTTTAGAAATAGTTGTGAAAAGACAAGAAGTGAAAAGCAAAGGAGAAAAGGAAAGATATAAGCATCTGAATGCAGAGTTCCAAAGAAAGGCAAGAAGAGATAAGAAAACCTTCCTCAGCGATCAATGCAAAGAAATAGAGGAAAACAACAGAATGGGAAAGACTAGAGATCTCTTCAAGAAAATTAGAGATACCAAGGGAAAATTTCATGCAAAGATGGGCTCAATAAAGGACAGAAATGGTATTGGCCTAACAGAAGCAGAAGATACTAAGAAGAGGTGGCAAGAATACACAGAAGAATTGTACGAAAAATATCTTCACGACCCGGATAATCACGATGGTGTGATCACTAATTTAGAGCCAGACATCCTGGAATGTGAAGGCAAGTGGGCCATAGAAAGTATCACTACAAACAAAGCTCGTGGAAGTGATGGAATTCCAGTAGACTATTTCAAATCCTGAAAGATGATGCTGTGAAAGTGCTGCACTCAATATGCCAACAAATTTGGAAAACTCAGCAGTGGCCACAGGACTGGAAAAGGTCAGTTTTCATTCCAATCCCAAAGAAAGGCAATGCCAAAGAATACTCAAACTACTGCACAGTTGCACTCATCTCACATGCTAGTAAAGTAATGCTCAAAATTCTCCAAGCCAGGCTTCAGCAATATGTGAACCGTGACCTTCCAGATGTTCAAGCTGGTTTTAGAAAAGGCAGAGGAACCAGAGATCAAATTGCTGACATTCGCTGGATCACAGAAAAAGCAAGAAAAACATCTATTTCTGCTTTATTGACTATGCGAAAGCCTTTGACTGTGTGGATCACAATAAATTGTGGAAAGAGATGGTATTACCGGACCACCTGACCTGCCTCTAGAGAAATATGTATGCAGGTCAGGAAGCAGCAGTTAGAACTGGACATAGAACAACAGACTGGTTCCAAATAGAAAAGGTGTACATCAAGGCTGTATATTGTCACCCTGCTTTTTTAACTTCTATGCAGAGTACATCATGAGACACGCTGGACTGGAAGAAACACAAGCTGGAATCAAGATTGCTGGGAGAAATATCAATAACCTCAGATATGCAGATGACACCACCCTTATGGCAGAAAGTGAAGAGGAACTAAAAAGCCTCTTGATGAAGTGAAAGTGGAGAGTGAAAAAGTTGGCTTAAAGCTCAACATTCAGAAAACCAAGATCATGGCATCCGATCCCATTACTTCATGGGAAATAGATGGGGTAACAGTGGAAACAGTGTCAGACTTTATTTTGCGGGGCTCCAAAATCACTGCAGATGGTGACTGCAGCCATGAATTTAAAAGATGCTTACTCCTTAGAAGAAAAGTTATGACCAAACTAGATAGCATATTCAAAAGCAGAGACATTACTTTTCTGACTAAGGTCCGTCTAGTCAAGGCTATGGTTTTTCTAGCAGTCATGTATGGATGGGAGAGTTGGACTGTGAAGAAGGCTGAGTGCCGAAGAACTGATGCTTTTGAACTACGGTGTTGGAGAAGACTCTTGAGAGTCCCTTGGACTGCAAGGAGATCCAACCAGTCCATTCTGAAGGAGATCAACCCTGGGGTTTCTTTGGAAGGAATGATGCTAAAGCTGAAACTCCAGTACTTTGGCCACCTCATGCAAAGAGTTGACTCATTGGAAAAGACTCTGATGGTGGGAGGGATTGGGGGCAGGAGGAGAAGGGGACGACAGAGAATGAGATGGCTGGATGGCATCATTGACTCTATGGACGCGAGTCTGAGTGAACTCCGGGAGATGGTGATCAACAGGGAGGCCTGGCGTGCTGCAATTCATGGGGTCGCAAAGAGTCAGACACGACTGAGTGACTGAACTGAACTGATGCAATATTGTTCTTTACAGCATTGAACCTTGCTTCTATCACCTGTCCCACCCACAACTGGGTATTGGTTTTGCTTTGGCCCCATTCCTTCACTCTTTCTGGAGTTATTTCTCCACTGATCTCCAGTAACATATTGGGCTCTTACTGACCTGGAGAGTTCCTCATTCAGTATCCTATCATTTTGCCTTTTCATACTGTTCATGGCATTCCTAAGGCAAGAATACTGAAGTGGTTTGCCATTCCTTTCTCCAGTGGATCACATTCTATCAGACCTCTCCAACATGATCCGCCAGTATTGGTTGGCCTCACATGGCATTGCTTAGTTTCATTGAGTTAGACAGGGCTGTGGTCTGTGTGCTTAGATTGACTAGTTTTCTGTAGTTATGGTTTCAGTGTGTCTGCCCTCTGATGCCTTCTCACAATACCTACCATCTTATGCTACTAAGGTTATGCTCAATAGTCTTCAAACTAGGCTTCAGTTGTAATTGAACTGAGAACTTCCAGATGTACAGGCTGGGTTTAGAAAAAGCAGAGGAACCAGAGATCAAGTTATCAACATTTGCTGGATCTCAGACAAAGCAAAAGAATTTCCGAAAATCATCTATTCCTTTATCAAATATAATAAAGCCTTTGACTGTGAGGATCACAGGAAACTATGGAAAATTCTTAAGAAAATGGGGATATCAGACCACCTTACCTGTGTCGGGAGCCATGTTAAGCATTACTGACAAAATGGGGGCACGGCCCCAGCCCCCTCTCCTCATCTCACAGGCACAGTCCGAGGATGAAGGAGTTAGGTCTTGTGATTCTGACTTGTTCTTTCCTTTCTTTGGTGAGTTGGCTGGGAAGAATGTTAAGGTGATTATTGTTCTTGAGAGAAGCATGAGAAAGCACAAAGCCTTCTGCAGGTGTGCCCAGAAAATAATCTATAAAGTAACCATTGACATTTGTTCAAGGATCTTTACAAAGAATGTTCCAGGATGAGCACATAGGCCACAGCTTGAGGCCATGGGAAGGACTGTTATCTGAGACCTGTTTGTGATGGGAATGTTTATGGCAAAAGAAGTTTGCTAACCTTAGGGTTTAGGAATAATTAAGAATAGCTAGAAGCCTTTTTAGGAGTTAGTGATCTTAAGATGCTAGGGGCAAACAGGATTTAGAAAGATAAGAAATAAACTGAGGAATGCAACATGAGTTACAATGTAATCACAAGTTAATTATAGGACACATAAGAGGAAGTAGATAATAGATAGTAAAGCCGATTCTGAGAGAATTGCTGAAGCAGGAACTCTGTTTGTAGGGCAACAGTGATTTCTGGAGACAATAAACCTGGGCAGGGGAAACTAAAAATGTCAAACCTCTGACCTAATGCTTTTGTCAAAGTATAAAAGAAAACCTGAAGCTTGAAGTAAACATGTAGTCCCGTAGCTCGAGTCAGAGGCTACATCATTGTCTGCCGACACCACTCACCTCTTCTGGCTGATTCCCTGGCTGCTGGAGCTGGTCTCCGGCATACCTGTCTCCCAAGAAACCTGTATACAGATCAAGAAGAAACAATTAGAACCAGATATGGAACAATGGACTGGTTCAAAATTGGGAAAGGAGTACAAGATGGATATATTTTGTCACCCTATTTATTTAAACGTCTATGCAGAGTGCATCATGCCAGATGCTGGGCTGGATGACTCTCAGATATGCAGATGATACCACTCATGGCAGAAAGTGAAAAGGAACTAAGTAACCTCTTGAAGATGGTGAAAGAGGAGAGAGAAAAAGCTGGCATAAAACTCAACATTCATGAAACAATGATCATGGCATCCAGTCCCATCACTTCATGCAAACAGATGGGGGAAAAGTGGAAGCAGTGACAGATTGGAGTTGGTGATGGACAGGGAGGCCTGGCGTGCTGTGATTCATGGAGTCGCAAAGAGTCGGACATGACTGAGCGACTGAAGTGAACTGAACTGAACTGAAAATCACTGCAGATGTTGACTGCAACCGTGATACTAGGACACTTGCTTCTTAGAAAGAAAGCTATGACAAACATAGACAGTGTATTAAAAAGCAAAGACATTACTTTGCTGACAGTGGTCCATATAGTCAAAGCTATGGCTTTTCCTGTAGTAAATTGCGGATGTTAGAATTGGACCATAAAGAAGGCTGAAAACTGAAGAATTGATGCCTTTGAGCTATGGTGCTGAATAAGACACTTGAGAGCCTCTTGGACTGCAAGAAGATCAAACCAGTCAATGTTAAAGGAAATCAACCCTGAATATTCATTGGAAAGACTGATGCTAAAGCTGAATCTCCAATACTTCAGACATTTCATTGGAAGAGCCAACTCCTTGGAAAAGACACTGATGCTGGGAAAGATTGAAGGCAAAAGGAGAAGAGGGTAGCAGAGGATGTAATGATAGATAGCATCACCGACTCAGTGGACAGGAATCTGAACCAACTCCAGGAGACAGTAAAGGACAGGGAAGTCGGGTGTGCTGCAGTCCCTGGGGTTGCAAAGAATCAGACCCGAATTAGGGACTGAACAACAACTTCTGCCATTCCTAGTTATACGTTCCTTTGAATTTATTCTTCTTGGTGTTTATAAATATTCGTATATATGTGGTTTGATGTCTTTAAACGGTTTTGGCAAATTGTTTGCTCAGTTCAGTTCAGTCGCTCATTCGTGTCCGACTCCATGAATTGCAGCACGCCAGGCCTCCCTGTCCATCACCATTCCCAGAGTTCACCCAAACTCATGTCCATTGAGTCAGTGATGCCATCCAGCCATCTCATCCTCTGTGTTCCCCTTTTCCTCCTGCCCCCAATCCCTCCCAGCATCAAAGTCTTTTCCAATGAGTCAACCCTTCATATGAGGTGGCCAAAGTACTGGAGTTTCAGCTTTAGCATCAGTGCCAAAGAACACCCAGGACTGATCTCCTTTAGAATGGACTGGTTGGGTCTCCTTGTAGTCCAAGGACTCTCAAGAGTCTTCTCCAACACCACAGTTCAAAAGCATCAATTCTTCAGCACTCAGCTTTCTTCACAGTCCAAATTTCACATCCATACATGACCACAGGAAAAACCATAGCCTTGATTAGATGGACATTAGTCGGCAAAGTAATGTCTCTGCTTTTGAATATGCTATCCAGGTTGGTCATAACTTTCCTTCCAAGGAGTAAGGATCTTTTCTAGTATCTCCTCAAATATTGCTTCTGCTCTGTTTTCACTCTCTTCTCTGGGACTTCAGTCACACATATATTAATCAGTTTTGCTGTTTCCCATGTTTCATCTATGTTCTTTTCTGTATTTTTATTATTTTTTTTCTCTCTATGATTTAATTCAAATACTTTCTACTGGCTATTTTGTAGTTTTCTCAATCTTCTCCTTATTTTTTTCTTTTTTTAACCTGCCAGTGATTCATACAATAAGGTATTAATTATATATATATATATATATATATATATATATATATATATTTGTCTCTCTAATTTCTATTTGTTTCATGTATTGTGAATTCTAATTCTCTGTAGAAATTCTCATAATTGTCAATTATTTTGTTGAATGTATTAGTTACAATTATTTTTTTTAAACCTGTTTCTGATCATTTTGATAACTGAGGTATCATGTAGGTCTGTTTATGGAACCTTTCCCCACCCCACTTCTTAGACAATTTAGTCCAGACTCAAGGTATTCCTAGTAGCTTTAATTAAATGCCACCCAGTGTGTATTAAAATTTACACAGGTAACTTAAAGACCTGTTTGATACTCTCTTCCCCCTACAAAGGGTCAATATCAGGAAATAACTTTGGTCCCATCTGGTTTGGGCTTGTTTAATGGTGGATTTCAGAGTTTGCTGAGAGTTATCTTATATCTTTACACCCACAACTGGAATTCCTCCTTACTCCTACTCCTGGAAGTGGAATGTTTACCAGGATTTCATTTCTTTAGTGGGTTCAGAATTTCTGTATATCTCCTACCCTAAGAGACTAATCTCCCTGTTTATTTATTTGTTGCTTCCTCTTAAAAAGCAGAGACATTATTTTGCCAACAAAGGTCCATCTAGTCAAGGCTATGGTTTTTCCATTGGTCATGTATGGATGAGAGAGTTGGACTATAAAGAAAGCTGAATGCAGAAGAATTGATGCTTTTGAACTGTGGTGTTGCAGAAGACTCTTGAGAGTCCCTTGGACTACAAGGAGATCCAACCAGTCCCTCCTAAAGGAGATCAGTCCTGGGTGTTCATTGGAAGGACTGATGTTGAAGCTGAAACTCCAATACTTTGGCCACCTGATACAAAGAGCTGACTCATTGGAAAAGACCCTAATGCTGGGAAAGATTGAGGGCAGAAGGATAAGGGGACGACAGAGGATAAGATGGTTGGATGGCATCACTGACTCAATGGACATGGGTTTGGGTGAACTCCGGGAGTTGGTGATGGACAGGGAGGCCTGGCTGCTGTGGTTCATGGGGTTGCAAAGAGTCGGACACGACTGAGCCAACTGAACTGAACTGAACTTGCTTTCTTAACCCTTCAGCCTGAAGATGAATACATATCTTAAGAGGAAAAGTGGGTAGATGATTTTATACATCTCAATTCACTTTTCTCTGGTATCTTGAACTATCCTCAATTGGCTGACTTTGAGTCCAGAGTCCGTGTTTAATCTCACAGCCTTACAAGACTATCTAAGAATCAAATCGGTTTCATAACCATACATCACAGCTTTCTCCTTGTCTTCTGAGCCTCTGAACCCCATACCACTTAAACTCTGGCAAATTCCTCAATGGGAAAATCCCTCTGGACTGTTGGACCCATCTCAATGTGCTTTCCTTCTCTCTCAGATTCTGGTCTCTTAAGTTCTGGCTGGCTTATCTTTCCTCTAGTACCTTCAAAGATATTTGTTTTGTGTTTTGTCTACATTTTATAGTTGTCCTTAGTAGAAGCATTGCCATATAACCAGCACTCTGCTCTTACTGGAAAAGAAAAATCCAAAGATAACTCATAGATCCAACTTTTATGATCAATATTCTGATAGTAGTTGAATTCCCTGACCATTTACCCAAGTGATTGTTGTTCTGACTTCCATTGTCTTCAGTTTGCAATGATACAAACGATGATAAATCATACTTTCTTATGGGAAGACCCATTGCCCATTTGGGTTCTGGACTGAAAAGCACTCATTCTGAAGAAACATGGATGTCACTATATCATTAAATCTTTCCTCATGGTCATAAGAGCTTACCAGGACTACTGTTCAATCATTTCACTTCTAGTGCCATAAAAAAACACAACTGGACATTCCTGAACCCCAAGCCTGCTTAATTTACTGACTGTGATGGATTCTCTGAAGCTCTAACCAGATCCTGTCTATAATCCAAATACACAAAAATGAGTTGCAGGGACTACTGGATGCTGAAAGTTCACAACTGTATCTACTTCTGGTCATTACTCTTAACTATAAGAAAACTGCATGCCCATGGTTATGCCATCACTGAGGAAGCTGATAAAGGAAACCAAAGGCCTGGTCCAGGGGAAGATCTTTCCTAGCTCAAGAACTTCCTTGGCTTGGCTGGAGCCATAGTTGAGAACACATTGCAGGTCAACATTTCCCTCTTCCTAATTCTGACTTCTCAGTTCCCTGAGGTCTATCATCTGTGATTACACCACATAAAAGCCCTTTTCATATCACTCCCATCTCAGATTCCATTTTCAGGGAACCCACTCTAAGGCAGTGACCTAATGTTTGTTGCCATTTGTGACCACTGTATTGCCTGGTCCCCACACGAGCTTGATATCTCTTCCTGTAATGTTATCTTCAACTCTAAGCAGATGACATTCAACTGCCTAGATGTGGCCAGCCTGCTTAAGGGCAACTGGATCAAAGTAGGAAAAAAAATGTTAGTAAGGAAATTATGACATACTTACCTAAGCAAATTTTTAATCAGCTCAGCTCTTTAGTTTACTAGATAAACACAGTTGAGTGAACAACAGGGATTAATTCAAGCTAAATGTCTATTTACTAGATTTGATAATGAGCCTATTATAAAAACAGGCATGCAGGAATTTTCAGACTGAGCAGATAGGAGTTCAGAATAGACTGGTGAAAGTTTCCATTTTGCTATCTCTAATGATTTCTGGGCTCAAAAGAGCACTAATTATAATTGGCTTGATTTACTCTTACCTTCTGGAAATCACTAAGGTAGACGATCTCACTGGAGAAAAACACAGAGCAAGATTTCACTCCAGAGAAATTTAAAATTAAAAAGTAACAAACTCTAATAATTAACTGGTTCACTGAAGATACCTATACCTTTCAGCTATTTCATTATCTATACTTCTGACAAGTAGCAATTGGTTTCCACTGATTCTGTGCTAGCAATTTGAACAGAAGGAAAGTTAAATTCATTGCAAACTCTGCTGGAAACCTCTGGACATAGTGATGAATTGTTGATATGAGAAGCAGTCAGTATTTCTGTAGGTACAGAATTTATGTTTAACCAGATTGTAAATATAGGCCACTATATTACACAACTTCAGTTTGTTTCATTGTTTCTCTTTTTAAAAGTCTTATATTTAGTACACACACTTGTATGTGTATTCTGATACAACATTAAATTATATCACCTTGGAATTCTGATAAGTTCAATCTGTTTCTGAAAGCTACATTAAAAAATGCCTAACAGTGTTTATAATTAATTATGAAAAGTAGTATCTTAGTAAATAAAACCCTGCTAAGAAAATAATAGAATTTAAAAATAGTTAAAGTGAGCAGTTTAAGAAACATTTATCTTGGAGACTTGTGGAAGTCATGCAGGTTGATTTGTTTAGTATTCATCCTTCACTAAAATGAAAGTCCCTGAAAATAAGGGCTTTCTTATCCACTATTTAGAGTAGTGTTTTGTGCATACTGATACAATAAGCATTGAAGTGAAGTGAAGTGAAGTGATTTCACTCAGTCGTGTCTGACTCTTTGTGACCCCGTGGACTGTAGCCTACCAGGCTCCTCCATCCATGGAATTTTCAAGGCAAGAGTACTGGAGTAGGTTGTCATTTCCTTCTCCAGGGGATCTTCCCATCCCAAGGATCGAACCTAAGTCTCCCACATTGCAGGCAGACGCCTTACCATCTGAGCCACCAAGGAAACCCCAACAATAAGCATTAATTATTAATAAAATAAAGGATGAACGAAGGCTATACAACTAATTCACCCCGACATTAAAAATGAAAGGATGTGGAATTCCCTGGCTCCAGTGATTAGGGCTCTGCACTTCTACTGCAAGGGCCATGGGTTCAGTCCCTGGTCTGGGAAATAAAATGTTGCATGCCATGCTGTGCAGTGAAAAAAAAAAAAGAAAGTATCAAATTTATTTAAAAGAATAGAAAAGAAAATTTTCATAGGAAGGTCATAAAGTTCTCCTATGTTCAATATTCTAACCTTAGTGTTAATTGTACAAGAATATATTCTGTGGCATATATTCTGATAACCCTGGTTAAAGATAGCAGAATAAAATATTTTATGAATAACCTTGGAAAAAAGAAACACAATAATTACAATAATAACAAACTAGGAAATGCCTAAAATCACAAAATACAACTTATGAAGAAAGCAATGCCAATATGGTAAATATTGGTTCAGGATGATACTAGATGTCTAGTGAAAATACTGGTCTCTTCAGGTCTATGAAAGAAGTAAAAGTCCACAAATGTGTTTTATATCTCAAGGGGAAAAAAAACAATCATTCCTCTTTTAATTGAAACAAGAAAATTAAGTTTTCTGACAATCTACAAAGTTTCTTGAGCCTTGACACTTTGAGTGGCAATTGACACTTATGGAGTGGCAATTAATGTGGTGCTAGACAAAAAGTTACCAGATATTTGGTGGGGGGAGGGGGGGCGGTATCCCTGTTGACGTGGAATGATGGAGGAAAAATTGTGGATGATAAAAAGCTATGAAGTTATTTGATCTTTGTCAAGCCCAGAGAAATACAGGTAATATACATACATAAAATCACTTTACTCAGTACTCTATAATTATAATTATTTCCTAGGAAAGCCATACTCAAGGAAATTCTTTTGAGCAGTGAATACCTCAAATAGCTGAATTTATGCAGTAAATACACCTAGCATCTTCTTAATACTGTATTTTTTTTTTTCAAAAACGCCTATTAAGAGTTAATTTCCACCAACTCTTTCCTCTATCTTCTTTAAGATATAGGTGAAAATTGGAAAGGAAACATTCACATATCAAATATAAATATTGAAATTTTAAGAGGAGGAAAGGGAAAAAACCACCAAAGCAATTGATTAATATACATCAGACATACTACACAATCTACATGATGAAATTATAATTAATATTTCTCTGAAATTAAAAAAATAATATGTGATATTTATAAAGCAAGAATTCAAAGAAAAGATATAAGATCTTTAATAAAAATTTATAGAACAAAATGAAATGCACTGCGTTGTGAAAATATGACAATATACTTTTTTTTAGTTTCCCTGATTCCTCTAAAATGTACATACATACACACACACAGAGCAATCAGAATAAGGTAAAGAAAAACATGCAGACAATATGTATGCCAAAATTTAGTGCTCAGGTATCTTACAGATCCCAAAACAGGAGAAAAAAAAAAAGACTAGAAACACCTACAAAATCCACATCAAGATAAAGACAGGGCTTATCATGACTCTGAGAACAACCTCCAAGATTGACAACAAATATTCACTTCAAAGTGTGAGAAATCAACTCAGAAGAGCAATCAAAACTTGAAGGGAACCTTGACATGCCCAATTCAGATTACTAACAGAAAACCTTAATGCTGGAATAATATGTTTTACGAAATCACCAGATTTACAAAGCAAATCTCCATTCTAGGATAATTCCCTCCCTTAAGGAGAATGCTGGGGATAGAAGTCAAATTAAACAATAGAACCAAATGAAAAAGAAATCCAAATAGAAGCAGAAGGCATATCTTGGAAAGCATGAGGCCATGTTTTTTATCTATTTGTGAAACAAGAGAAATGGAATTCCCAGATAAAGCTGTGAAAGTTTTCCTGCTTCACTTCTCTCTTCAAAGATATAAAAAATAATTCATCCAATGAAAATATCCCATAAATATGTGCCCACAGAAAGAATCATGAAAAATTAAGAGGGGACTTCCCTAGAAGTCCAGTAGTTATGACTGCAGGCTCCCAATGCAGGGTGTATTGGTCCTACCTCTGGTCAAAGAACTAAGATCTCGCATGATACAGAACATGGCCAATAATAATAATAAAACTAAGATAGACACTAAGTAAAGAAAGGCAACATAAATTACAATTAGACCTCAAAAAATTAAAAATAGAACTACATAAAATCCAGCAAATCCACGCCTGTGTTTACCCAAAGACAAAAAAAAACCAGTAGTTAGAAAAGATATATGCACTCCAATTGGAGAAGGAAATGGCAACTCACTCCAGTATTCTGGAGTGAGCCTGGAGCCTAGAGAACCCTTTGGACAGAGGGGCCTGGCAGGTTTACAGTCCACGGGGTCACAGAAAGTTGGACACGACTAAGCAGCTGAAAAACAACAACAATGCTCTCCAATGTTCATAGCAGCACTATTTAAAATAGCACATATATGGAAACAACCTAAGTGCCCACCAACAAATGAATGGATAAAAAATATGTGGCATATAGATAAGGAATACTATTCAATCATCAAAAGAATGAAATGCTGCCATTTGCAATAACCTACATAGATGGACGTAGACAGTATTATGCTAAGTAAAATGCTAAAGATAAAGGCAAATGCTGTATAGTCTCATTTACATGTCAAATCTAAAAAAGTAAGCAATAAGCCTGCATAGCAACACGGAAACAGAGTCATAGATAGAGAGGCAAATTAGATGGTTGCCAGAATGGAAAGAGGTGGGAGTGGGGGAGGAGAGAAACAGGTAAGGGAGATTAATAAACCAACTTTTAGTTGCAGAATAAATGAGTCACAGGTATGAAATGCACTGTGTGGGGAATATAGTCAATAATGATGCAATATCTTTGTGTTATAGCAGATGGTAACTAGACTTACTGTGATGATCATTTTGAAATGTAAGAAATATCAAATCATTATATTGCAAAATAAAAACTAGTATAGTGTTATAGTTCATTTATACTTCAAAACCAAACAAGAAAACAAACAAACTCAGAAAAAAGAGATCAGATTTGGGGTTACAAAGTATTGTGGGGAGGAGGAATTGAATGAAAGTCATCAAAAAGGTACAAATTTCCATTTATTGAGATAAATAAATACTATATATATAATGTACAATGTGATAAGTATGTTATAGATGAAAGCTTACAAAGTAAATTCTGAGTTCTCATCACAAGGAAAAATTTTGTTTCTATTTCCTTAGTTTTGTATGTCTATGAGATGATGTTCACTAAATTTCTAGTAACAATTATTTCATGATATATTTAAGTTAGATCATTATTCTGTACACCTTAAACTTATACAATGTTATAATGTCAATTATATCTCACTAAAATTGGAAGAAAAATTACTATTAGAAAATACTCAAAAGTTTGGTGATTAAAGGATGACTTGAAAAAAAGAGATGATAGAATGCAGGAAAGTTTTTTTAAAGGAAAAAATTCTCTCAGAAATAAATAATTAACAAAAAGAATATAAGATAAACATAACAAATCACAATCTGTAACTGAAAGAGGAAATTATTTAAAATCTTTAAAAAAATTAAGTGGAGCCAAAAAGGATTCAGGAGAATGTAAAAGTTATAGAAAAGAGCAAATGAAATCTAATATACTTAGATTTGCAATTTTTAAAGAAAAAAATAAAAGCAATGAGTGAAACAAAAACAATTCAAGAGAACTCCTTAAAAAAATAGAATGCCACATACCTGTGAAAACTTAGCCAGAACAACTAGAGGAGCCTGATGGGCTACAGTCCATAGGGTCTCAAAGAGTCAGACACTGCTGAGGAGACTGAGTACTCACACGTGTAGGACACTTAGCCCCCCAATATCTGGAGGTTCCTGATTTTCTTTGTCTGTCCAAAGACTCCTAACATTTACAGGATGTGTGGCTTCCTGCCACCTGACCCGTGTTTTCCTTTTGCTTCTCATATCTAGCTATCTGCCTATGCTAATAAAGTGAAAATGTTTATCAGTCATGTTTGACTCTTCGTGACCCCAATGGACTATAGTCAGCCAGGCTCCTCTATCCATGGAATTCTTCAGGCAAGAATACTGGAGCGGGTAAGGCATTCCCTTCTCCAGGTGATCTTCCTGACCCAAGGATTGAATCAGGATCTCCTGCCTTACAGGTGGATTCTTTACCATCTGAACCATGAGGGAAGCCATGTTGGAAGTTCAGATAACAGATAACTTATTTACTGTGCTCTACAGATGGTGCTTTTAATGGAATTTCAGAATTCAGTCATCCTGTTTGGCTAAGAGTACTGGCTTTCCATGGGGACCACAGTACAAAGCAGAGGATGAAAGGATATGAAATAGCCCCAAGTTAAAAGGAGGTTGTGTTATGAAAGTTCAGTAGCTTCTCTTCTCTAAGACAAATGTTTTTCAGTTTGCTGTCACTTTGCTTAATTTCCACAGTTATGAAATAGTTAATAGTTTTGTTTTTAACAAAACTAAGAGAAGCTGCTGAAGAGAAGCTTCATGAAACAATCTCCTTTTCACTTGTGGCTATTCCATATCCTGTCATCATCTGTTCAATAGTGTAGTCGCTATGGAAAGTCATCCAAACAAAATAACCGAATTCTTCTGAAATTGCATTAAAAGCATCATCTTCAGAGTATGGTAAATACATTATCTGAGCTTCCAACTACCAGAAAAATATCTAAGCTCAGGTACAGTGGCTATTCAACTCAATGCTCAGCTCCTTAAGGAAAAAGCCTTACTGATAGGGGATTGCCAAGGCAATGTCAATCTCTTGACAACATTGTAGCTGCCTAAGGCTATGATTTGATTTGTTTGTAGCAAACAACAGTCTGTGCTCAGTGCTCAGTCATGTCTCACTCTTTGAGATCCCTGTGGACTGTAGCTCGCCAGACTCCTCTGTCCATGGAATTTTCCAGGCAAGAATACTGGAGCAGGTTGCTATTTCCTACTTCAGGGATCTCCCCGACTCAGGGATTGAACCCATGTCTCTTGAGTCTCCTGCCTTGTCAGGCAGATATTTTACCATTGTGCCACCTGGGAAGCCCAAACAACAGTCTAGTCAGGAATATAAAAGGGAATTATGGAGAACAATATGACCATAAGGAACTTGAAAAGCTCTGAGATTCCTGCAGATCTCAAAGTTTGTCATGCATGACTGTACCTATGCCCCAGAAAAAAATAAATTAATTAATTAAAAATAAGAGAAATTTCCTCTGGATAAACTTGAAGACCTGCACATGTTGGATGTGAGAGCTAGGTCTATCTTGCAGACTATCTGAAGTTTGAAGATTCACCCTCTTACATAGCTCCCCTTGACAAATAGAGGAGGACAAATATGCAAGGCATTTAAGTAAATTTGCTAACTTCAAAATGCCTAACTACTACATTATACTGCTTTAGGGATAAATCTTAGGAAGCTAAGCATAAAAATAAAAATAAACACTTTAAAAAAAATAGCAGACAACTCAGTGTTTTCAACTGCAGAGAATACAGAATCTACAGAATTAGCCCTGGTAGTGCCTTAAATAGAAAAGCAACAATAGGAAAATAAATAACAGGAAAAAAACATCAGTAAGAGCACCAAAAACTGGATGGGGAAGGGACCTAACCAAAGTTACTACAAGATATTATCTAAAATATTTAGTTTTCAATAATAACAAAAAAAAATGAGAAATGCAAAGAAATAGGAAAGCACGTCACATACATAGGGAAAGAAAGTATCCAACAGAAAGTGTTCCTGGGAGGAGCCTAGTTTAGACTTAGCAGAAAGAGACCTCAAAACAGTTATTATAAATATATTCACAAACTAAAAGCAATGATAAAAGAAGAATTAGTGGAAAGTATGAGAACTATGCCTTGTCAAATAGAGAATATCAATAATGATATTGAAAAGAACATACCAATATTGACAATAATATGGAAATTGTAAAAGAGCATGAAACAGAAATTCTGGAGTTGAAAAGTACAAAAAGTACGAGATCAATAATGAGTTTGAATAAAGAAAGAAACAAGTGAACATGAATGTATGTCAAGAGAGATTACCCATTTTGAGGAGAAAGAAGAAGCAAAAATAAATAGAGCCTCAGAGACTTGTCAGCATACAAACACACACACAAAAGTAGTGCCAGAGAAGAAGACAAGAAAAAGGAGTAGAGAAAAAATATTTGAAGAAACGGTGAATGAAAACATCCCAAATTTGAATTAAAGACATTGAAGAATCTCAACAAACTCTAAGCAGAATAAAATGAAAAAGAAATCCACATCTACAAAAATAATAGTCAAACCAACAGAGGAAAAAATTGAAAGCAAAAAGAAAAATGGCATTATATACAAATAATCCTTATTTGAATATATCCTTACTAACAGCTTACTTCTTGTTGGAAACTTTGGGGATTAAAAGACGCTGAAATGTCTAGCCTTATCATGTTGAAAGTAAGACTGCTCACTAAGAATTCTCTGTCCAGCAAAACTAATCTTCAAAAATAAAGATAAAATTAAGATATCCCCAGATAAACAAAAACTGAGAGAATGTGTCACTAGAAAATCTGTCCTACATTAATATGAAAAGCTTATTAGGCTGAAATGAAAAGACAGTAGATGGTAAATTAAATACACAAAGAAAATGAATAAAGAAAGAGCACTGCTGAAAATAGCTAGATAAATATTTTGAAAGATAGTATAAATGTGTTTTTGTCTGTAACTTTTCTTCTTATAGATGATTCAAGAGACAACACAAAATGCAATAAGTATAAAAGTGTTCCTTAAATGTTGCTTAAAATGTTAAAAGTCATTTGTATGACAATAACTATGTATAGGAGAGAGGTTAAAAAAGAAAATATAGTATAGAAAAGTTTGTGTATACTATTGTTTTAGTATTGTTTTAATATGCTAATTTTAATTTCTAGGACTATCAGTAAGAAAATAATTCAAAAATTAGCAAAAGAAAGAGCAAGGGAATTAAAATGTTATACTACAAAAGAAAAAAAACTCTAATGTAAAAGACAGAAATTGAGGACTAGAAAAAAACAAAACAAACTGACATATATAAAATAAAATGTCAAATTTGAAAGATCCTACTTAATCATTAACTACAGCAAATATGAATAGATTAAACATTCCTACCATAAAACAGCAACAGTCAGAATGGATTTTTATTTTAAGATTCACCTCTATTCTGTCTAAAAGACACACACTTCAGGTTCAAATACACAAATAAGTTTGAAAGTAAAAAGATGGAAAAATACATACATTCAAGTAGTAAACAAAGGAGGGCTCTGAAATGGCAACCCACTGCAGTGTTCTTGCCTGGAGAATCCCAGGGATGGGGGAGCCTGGTGGGCTACCGTCTATGGAGTCGCACAGAGTCGGACATGACTGAAGCAACTTGGCAGCAGCAGCAGCAATCGATATATTTATATAAACTAAACATATTTTATGGGAAAAATTGTTACCAGAGCCAAAGAAAGACATTTTTCATTAGAGAGATATAATAAACATTTATGAATCTAATAACAGAGTCTTAAAATAGATGAAGCAAAACCTGACAGAACTGAAGGGAGAATTAAACAATTCAAATAGTAGTTGGATAATCCTGTTTCAACAGTGTATCAGACACCTAAGCATGAGACCAACAAATAAATAGAAGATTTGTGAAACACTATAAACCAACTAGAGGTGACAGGTTTACATGATATTCCTCTCAATGACAGCAGATCACATACTTCTCAAACACGCAAGAAACATTCTCTGAGAGGGACCAAATGCTAAAGTATAACACAAGCCTCAATGAATGCAAACATTTATAGTCAAAGAATAGATATCTGTCCAAATTCAAGTCAGACTGGAAATCCACAACAGTACAAAATTTCAGAGATTCACAAATATGTGGAAATTAAACAACATATGAACAATTTGAGGTTCAAAGTAAAAATTAAATAGAAAATTAGAAAATACTTTCAAATGAACAAAATAAACAATCTACTAAAACTTATGAATCGCAAATAATGCAATACTCAGAGGAAAACATAGTTATAATATAAAGTATATATTTTTAAAATATTTTAAAAACTCACAAACTAATGATTAATAAGCAGAAAGAATAAAACAACAAGGATTAGAGTGAAAATAAAGGAAACATAGAATAGAAAAGCACAATAATTTCTATAAAACCAAAAGATGCTTCTTTGGGAAGATGAACAAACTGACAAATTTTAGGCTTATATAGACAAAAAAAAAAAAAAAAGTGAAGACACGAAATAACCAATGAAAGAGTGGACATCACTACCAACTCTACCGAAATAAAAAGAATTCTAAGAGAATGCTATGAACAAGTATATGCCAACAAATTAGTTAAATAACATAGACACATTCCTAGAAGAAACAAGCTAATGAAACGGACACAAAAAGAAATTAAAAACCTGAATACACCTATTACAAGAAAAGAGACTGAATCAGTAACTTTAAAAAATCCTACAGGAAAAGCATAGGTCTAGATAGCTGAACTAATGAATTCCACCCAATATTTAAAAAATCATCTTAATACTTCACTAGCTCTTCCATAAAATAAAAGAAGGGGAACACTTTCAAAATTAACGTATAAGGAAACGGTTATTCTAATACAAAACCCAGACGAATACATCATAAAAAGAGAAAAGTACTAGCTAATACCCTTTGTGAATATATGTTTAAAAATAAACAAAAAACACTTGTGAACTGAATCCAGGCTCATTCACCAAAAACTACCAGAATATTGTTAATCAGCTATATCCCAATACAAAAGAAAAAGTTTAAAGTTTGCGGGAAAGAAGAGAATTTCAAATAATGGCCACGTGGGATTTATCTCAAGAATTCACAATTGAATTAACATCCAAAAATGAATCAATGAGGAGAACAAGATGGTGGAGGAGTAGGTGAATGTGAGGTACATCTCTCTCCATGGATACACGAGGAATACACCTTCAGACAGAAGTGCAAGCAGAACACCAGTTCAGAGCTGACAGGAGTACCTGACCAAAGGAAAAGAATATATAGAACCATGTAAAGCTTGGTAGGATGTAGGAACAAGGGGGAGAAACAGGAGTGTTAGTAGCACTGGACCTGCCCTGGGCTGGTGGGGGAACTGAAGCAGGGGTCTGATCCCCACATCGGGGCAATTGTCTGAGTCAGAGGAGAAACATTTAAGGCTGAGAGTGAACAGCTGATCTGTGGCAGCTTAAATGGAATGAGAATCAGACAGTCCTTGCCACAGCCATACATACCCTGGCCAGAAAGGCAGGTCCCCTGGAAGGCACAGCTGCTGGGAGCTGGAGTTTAGGGATTGTAGAGCAATCCCAGGGCAAGGGCTGCTGTTGACTGCAGAGAGATGGATCAAGGGGATGTGAGGGAGGAGACTGTGATGGGAAGTGCCTGTGGAGGAAAGCCAGGCAGCCATGGAAGCAAGGGAATACTGCTGACTCACATGTAGCAGGTGGATCCATCACCGCAGCCTCTCTCACCCCACATGCCAGCATAGGCAGCTGAACAAGAGAGAGGCTGGCCCATCAAAAGCCTGATGGACTGAACTAGAGAGTAGGACCCCACCCAGGGTGCTGCTTTACGAGCATAACACCGATCTACAGAGTAGGACACCAGCCAGGGGAGCCCTCTGTGTGCATCAACAGGCAGAGCTATGGAGAAAGACTGGCCGAAGAGGCCTTCTGATCTCCAGCTACAAGAGGCTCGAAAAAAGACCCTGATAGCAACATAACTCCTGCAGTGAGGCAGTCCGTGTCTCTGCACACTTGGCTCCACCAGGGCCCCAGCAAACCATCTTCAACCCCGTGTGCCATCTTCACGTTCAACTCCTACTGGGCCAGAGCTACCACAGGAAAAAAAGTCTCTCATCCATGCGTGCAGGGTTGATTTGGTCATGTACAACTCTTTGTGGCCTGGAGACTGTGGCCTGCCAGGCTTCTCTGTCAGGGAGGGTTCTCCAGGCAAGAATTCTGAAGCATATTGGCCAATACTGGTTGCCATACCCTTCTAGAGCAGTGTATTTTCTGCTGCCCTAGCCACCAACCCTGCTGAGTACTTGGTGCTGCCAGAACCCCTGTAACCCAAGCAGCTGCACCACCTCCACACCTGGCCCTCACAAGGGGCAAACTCAAGTCCTCCAAGGTACTCTCAGGAGCAAACCCCAGTGGATGACCCAGGCACAGAGGTGGAAATAAAACCACGACTGAAACCTAGGGGCAGTGTGGCTAAGGAACAGGACCCAAAACCTTCCCACCAGCTGTACAGGCTACAGATTAAATCCACATGATCAACTAGGCAGACTCAGTCTATGGAATATATAAAAGGACATTGAGAGCTCCAACAAACGGAAATGTACTAGTTCTGATAGTTGTGGACATTGGAGGCAAGAACACACAGAAGTAGGGCCAGATTAGAATCTGAGCTGCCCCCACAGCAGGTCCAGAGATCAGCACAGTGTTGGAGGGCATCCTAGGGAGGTGAGGTGGACTGTGACTCCCAGCGAGGGAAAGAATTCTGACAGCTGTGACTCAAGAAAAACATTTATCATTCTCATGTTTTGACTTGTTCTGTAGATTTTTGGGGGTTCCTTTATCCCTTTTTTCCATTTTTTCCCCCACTCCATTGTAGTTGAAGCTCTTATTGGCACAGTGAAATCTAATTAAGCTTTTGAGCTTTTTTTTCCCCCTCAGTCACATTTTTTATTGTTGTTATAAACCTCTGCCTCTACATTGGGCTTTTGCTGTTCTGTGGTGTTTTCCTTTTTTTTTTTTTTTTTTTGTCTCTCTCTTTTTTCTCTTTTTTCAATTCTAACTTTTAATTTTTTAAACCTATTGTTTTTTCTACATTTATTTCTTTGTTTGCTTTTTCTACTGTTCTTTTCCCCTTGCAGCTAATCTTTAATGTATACAAATCTTCATCTACCTCTATTTAACTTTGCATATCTATTCTTTCCTTCTTTTCTTTCTTTCTTTTTCTCTCAACATATTTGTTAGTTTTGTTTTCATTGCCCACTTGGCACCTTCCTTTAGTTTTGTTTTCCAGTTTGTGTTCTAGTTAGTTTTGTTCTTAACAAAATGAGATATAATTTTTTGTTTCCTTTGTTCACCAGGTCAATCTATTGTACTTTATTTTTGTTGGACTGTTTTGATTTTGTTTATGGGTGTATGTGTATATGTGTATATTCAGTCACACTTTTTATTGTTGTTGTAAACATCTGCCTCTACACTGGACTTTTGCAGTTCTGTGGAGTTTTCCCTTTTTTTTTTCTTTCTTCTTTTTTTTTCTTTTCTTTCTTATAATTTTAATTTTTAATTTTTTAAACCTATTATATTTTTCTATATTTATTCCTTTGTTCTCCTTTCCTACTGGTCTTTTCCCCTTGCAGTTAATCAGCAATATACATCTTCTTCATTTACATCTATTTAACTCTGCATATCTATTCTTTCTTTACTTTCTTTCCTTTCCTCTCAACATATTTGTTAATTTTGCTTTCATTGCTTTATTCCCCACTTGCACCTTGATTTAGTTTTGTTTTCCAGTTTGTGCTTTAGTTAATTTTGTTCTTAGCTGGTAAATAAAGCTTTTTATTTCCTTTGATCACTGAGTCAGTCTACTGTACTTTATTTTTGTTGGACTGTTTTGACTTTGCTCATGGGTGTATAGGTATATGTGTATATTCCATTACTTCAATTATTATTTGCCTTATATTATAACTGCCATTTGTCTGGGATTCATCTTTGGTTTCTTGTTTTTGGGTATTTGTTTTAATCTCACTTAATGCCATAACAAGACACCTGTGGAACCTTCATTCCTGATCAGAGATCAAGCTCTGGGCCTTTGGAATAGTAGCATTGACTCCAAGGCCCTAGACTACCAAAGAATTAACCCTAGGGAGTACCAAATAGTGAGAACTCACGCAAAGGAAACCACTTGAATACAACCACTGGAAGCACCCTGTGCAGGACACCTCATCTAAACAACAAACAATACAAAGATACAAACCCAATCATCAACAGACAGGATTATCACTTCACTCAGCCTTGCCCATCAGAGGAAAAATGAACAAACAAATAAACAAAGAACTCAGCATAAAACCTCACCCTATACTAAGGTTACAAAAACCACTGGACCAAACTTAGGAGGGCAGAAACCGAAAGGAAAACAAAATTCAACCTTGAAGCCTGGGAAGAGGAGACCTCAAACACAATAAGTTAAAAAAATAATTAAAAGACAGAGAAATACTACACAAAAGAAGGAACAAATTAGAAACACAGAAGATAAATTAGAAACTCCAAATAAATGAAGAGGAAATAGGCAAACTACCTGAAAAATAATTCAGAAAAATAGTAGTAAAGATGACCAAAAACCTTGAAAAAATTTGGAGAAAATGCAAGACTCAATTAACAAAGACCTAGAAGAATTAAAGAATAAACCTAAAGAGACAAACAACACAATTATTGAAATTAAAAAATATTCTAGAAAGAATCAATAGCAGAATACCTGAAGCAGAAGAATGAATCAGTGAGCTGGAAGATAAAATGGTGGAAATAACTTCTGAAGATCAGAATAGTAAAGAGAATGGAAAGAACTGAGGATAGTCTCAGAGACCTCTGGGACAATATCAAACACACCAACATTTGAATTATAGGGGTCCCAGAAGAAGAAGAGAAAAAGAAAGGTTATGAGAAAATTTTTGAAGAGATTATAGTTAAAAATTTCCCCAACATGGAAAGGGGAACAGTTAATCAAGTCCAAGAGGTCAAAAAGTTCCATAAAGGATAAACCCAAGGAGAAACATGCCAAGACACATACTAATCAAACTATCAAAGACTAAACACAAAGAAAGACTATTAAAAGCAGCAAGGGAAAAGTGACAGGTAACATACAAGGGAACCCATACATTTAACAGCTGATCTCTCAGCAGAAACTCTGCAGGCTAGAAGGGAATGGCAGGATATATTTATAGTACTGAAAAGGAAAATTTTACAACCAAGATTACTGTACCCAGCAAAGATCTCATTAAAAATTGATGGAGAAATAAAAAGCTTTTCAAACAAGCAAAAGTTGAGAGAATTCAGTACTACCACACCAGCTTTACAATAAATGTTAAACAAACTTATATAATCAAGAAATACAAGAGAAGAAAAAAGATCTACAAAATCAACCTTAAACAATTAAGATAATTGAAATAGGAATTATTAATAATTACTTAAAGTGTAAATGGATTAAATGCTCCAACCAAAAGACACAGACTGGCTAAGTGGATACAAAAACAAGACCCAATATGTGCTGTCTACAAGAAACCCACTTCAGACCTAAAGATACATATAAACTGAAAGAGAGAGGGTGGAAAAATATATTCCATGCAAATGGGAAGCAAAAGAAAGTTGGAGTAGCAATCCTCATATCAGATAAAACAGACCTTAAAATAAAGAATATTACCAGAGATAAGGAAGGACACTGCACAAGGATCAAGGGATCAATCCAAGAGGAAGACACAACAATTGTAAATGTCTATGTACCCAACATAGGAGCACCTCAATACATAAGACAAACACTAATAGACATAAAAGGAGAAATTGACAGTAACATAATAATAGCAGGAGACTTTAACAATCCACTCACACCAATGGGCAGATTATTAAAACAGAAAACTAATAAGGAAACACAAGTCTTAAATGATACTTTAGATGAGATGGATCTCATTGATATCTTCAGGACATTCCATCCAAAGGCAGAAGAATACACCTTCTTCTCAAGTGCATATGGAACATTCTCCAGGATAGACCACATCTTGGGTCACAAATCACACCTCAGTACATTTAAGAAAATTGAAATCATATCAAGCATCTTCTTCAACCACAGCACTATGGGCCTAGATATCAATTACAAGGAAAAAAACTAAGAAACACAAACACTTGGAGATTAAATAATACACTTCTAAATAACCAATAGGTTACTGAAGAAATCAAAAGGGAAATTTTAAAAATTCTAGAAACAAATGACAATTAAAACACAACAACTCAAAACCTATGGGACACAGCAAAAGCAGTTGTAATAAGGAAGTTGATAGCAATACAATCCTACCTGAAAAACATCAAAAAGACATCCTAACTTTACACCTAAAACAACTGGAAAAAGAAGAAGAACAACAACAACAACAAAAAAAAAAAACAAACCAAAGTTAGTAGAAGGAAAGAAATCATAAAGGTCTAAGCAGAAATAAATGAAAAAGAAATGAAAGAAATAATAGTAAAGATTAATAAAACTAAAAGTTGGTTTTTTGAAAAGATAAACAAAATTGACAAACCTTTAGCCAGATTCATCAAGAAAAAAAAAGAATCAAATCAATAAAATTAGAAATGACAAAGGAGAGGTTACAACAGACAATGAAGAAATGCAAAGCATTATTAGACATTATTATGAACAACTATATGGCAATAAAATGGATAACCTGGAAGAAATGGACAGATTCTTAGAAAAGTTCAATCTTCCAAGACTGAACCAGGAAGGAACAGAAATTAGGAACCTAATTACAACCACTGAGATTGAAGCTGTGATCAAAAATCTCCCTAAAGACAAAAGCCCAGGACCAGATGCCTTCACAGGAGAATTCTATCAAACATTTAGAGAAGAGCTAATGCCTATCCTTCTAAAACTCTCTCAAAAAATTGTGGAGGAAGGAACACTTCCAAGCTCATTTTACGAGGCCACCATAACCCTGATACCAAAACCAGACAAAGAGAACACAAAAAGAGAAAACTACAGGCCAATATCACTGATGAGCATAGATGCAAAAATCCTTAACAAAATTTTAGCAAACAGATTTCAGCACCTGGAGCGGGTATGGAGAAAAGGGAAAAGGGAATGCTCTTGCACTGTTGGTGGGAATGTAAATTGATAGAGCCACTATGGAAGACAGTATGGATATTCCTTTAAAAACTAGGAATAAAACAACCATATGACCCAGTAATCCCACTCCTAGACATATACCCTAAGAAAACAAAAATTGAAAAAGACACATGTATCCCATTGTTCACTGCAGCACTATTTACAATGCCTAGAAATGGAAGCAACCTAGATGTCCATTGACAGATGAATGGATAAAAAATTTGTGGTACATATACACAATGGAATATAACTTGGCCATAAAAAGGAATGCCTTTGAGTCAGTTCTGATGAGGTGGATGAACCTAGAACTTATAATACAGAGTGAAGTTAGCCAGAAAGAGAAAGACAAATATCATATTCTAATGCATATATATAGAATCTAGAAAAACGGTACTGAAGAATTTCTTTACAGGGCAGCAATGAGAAACGGACATAGAGAATAGACGTATGAACGTGGGGAGAGGGGAAGAGAGGGTGAGACATATGGAAGGAGTAACATGGAAACTTACATTACCATATGTAAAATAGAGAGCCAATGGGAATTTGTTGTATGGCTCAGGACACAAACAGGGGCTCTGTATCAACCTAGAGGGGTGGGATGGGGAGGGTGATGGGAGGGAAGTCCAAAAGAGAGGGGATATATGTATACCTATGGCTGATTCATGTTGAGGTTTGACAGAAAACAGCAAAATTCTGTAAAGCAATTATCCTTCAATAAAAAAATAATTTTAAAAATGAATCAATATTATAGATATAATAATGATAGAATAAAGGACAAAAACATGATGATCATCTCAATAGATAGAAAAAGAACATTTGACCAAATCCAGCATTTTTAGTGACTGAAAATATGCAAGGAGCCAAGAGTAGGAGGAATCTTTCTCAATCTGATAAAGAGGATTTAGTAAAGTGCACAACATCATACTCAAAGGAAAAAACCTGAATACTTTCCCATTAAGATCAGGAACAAGAAAGATATTCACTTTTGCCCTCCTATTAGGCAAGAAAAAGAAATTTTTAAAGAATCAAAGCTGGAAAAGAACAAGTAAAACTGTCTTTACTGAAGCCATGCTCCCATATATACAAAGCCTTTACAAAGCCACAAGAACACTACCAAAATGAATAAATAAATTTAGCAAGGTTGAAGGATTAAGACCAATGTATAAAAGTAAGCTGTACTTCTCTATATCTGTTGTTGATGTTGTTGCTATTCGGTCCCTAAGTTGTGTCCCACACTCTGCAACCTCATGGACTGTACCACGCCAGGTTTCTCTGTCCTCCGCTATCTCCTGGAGCTTGCTCAAATTTATGTCCATTGAGTGAGTGATACTATCTAACCATCTCATGCTCTGTGACCCACTTCTTTTGCCTTCAATCTTTCCCAGGATCAGGATCTTTTCCAGTGAGTTGGTTTTTCACCTCAAGTTTCCAAAGTATTGGAGCTACACATTCACCAGCGATTCTTCCAAAGAATATTCTCCTTTAGGATTGACTGGTTTGATCTTCTTGCAGACAAAGGAGGTCAAAATAATCTTTCCGAGCACTACAATTTATAGGCATCAATTCTTCAACACTCAGCCTTCTTTATGGTCCAACTCTCACATCTGTACATGATTACTGGAAAAACCATAGCTTCGACTATACAGACTTTTTTCAGTAAAGTGATGATGTCTCTGCTTTTTAATACACTAGGTTTGTCATAACTTTCCATCCAAGGAGCAAGCATCTTTTAATTTCATGTCTGCAGTCACTGCCCTCAGTGATTCTGGAGCCCAAGAAAATAGTCTGTCACTGCTTTCAATGTTTCCTCTTTTATTTGCCATTAAGTTACAGGACTAGATGCCATGATCTTAGTTTTTAAATATTGAGTTTCAAGTCAGCTTTCTCATTCTTTTTTTTTTTTTTCACCCTTATCAAGAATCTTAGTTCCTCTTCACTTTCTGCCATTATAGTGACATCATCTACGTATCTGAGGTTGTTGATATTTCTCCTGGCAATCTTGATTCCAGCTTGTGACATACAACTGGGCATTTGGCCTAATATACTCTGCACAGAAGTTAAATAAGCAAGGTGACAATATACAGCCTTGACGTACTCCTTTCCCAGTTTTGAACCAGTCAGTTGTTCCATATCTGGTTCTAACTGTTGCTTCTTGACTGGCATACAGATTTCTTAGGAGACAGGTAAGGTGTTCTGATATTCCCAGCTCTTTAAGAATTTTCCACAGTTTTTTGTGATCCACACAGTCAAAGGCTTTAGCATAGTCAATAAAGCAGAAGCAGAATTTTTTTTTTCTGGAATTCTTTTGCTTTCTCCATGATTCAGTGAAGTTTGGCAACTTGATCTCTGGTTCCTCTGCCTTTTTTAAAACCTAAATTGTACATCTGGAAGTTCTGGTTTCACATACTTCTGAAGTCTAGCTTGAAAGATTTTGAGCATCACCTTGCTAGCTGTGAAATAAACATGATTGTGGGGTAGTTTTAACATTCTTTGGCATTGTCCTTCTTTGAGATTGGAATGAAAACTGACCTTTTCCAGTCCTGTGGCCCCTACTGAGTTTTTCAAACTTGCTGGTGCATTGATTGCAGCAATTTAACAGCATCATCTTTTAGAATTTGATATAACTCATCTGGAATGCCATCACCTCCACTAGCTTCGCTCTTAGTAAGGCTTCCTAAGGCCCTGTTGACTTCACACTCCAGCATGTCCAGCTCTAGGTTATTGACCACACTGTTGTGGTTGTCCAGATCATTAAGACCATTTTTGTATAGGTCTTTGTGTTCTTTCCACCTCTTCTTAATTTCTTCTGCTTCTTTTACGTCCTTACCGTTTCTGTCCTTTATTATGCCCATCCTTGCATGAAATATTCCCTTAATATCTCCAATTTTCTTGACGAGATCTCTAGTTTTTCTCATTCTATTGTTTTCCTCTATTTCTTTTAGTTGATAATTAAGGACTTATTAACTCTCCTTGCTCTTCTCTGGACTTCTGCATTCATTTAGGTTTATCTTTCCCTTTTTCCAGTGCCTTCACTTCTCTTTTTTCCTCAGCTGTTTGTAAGGCCTCCTCAGACAACCACTTTGATTTCTTGCATTTCTTATTCTTTCAGATGGTTTTGGTCATTGTCTCCTGTACAATCTTGTGAACAACTGTCCATAGTTCTTCAGGCACTCTATCTACCAGTTCTAATCCCCCGAATGTATTCATCATCTCCACTGCATAATCATAAGGGATTTGATTAAGTCATCTTGAATGACCCAGTGGTTCTCCCTATTTTCATTCATTTAAGCTTGAATTTTGCACAAAGGAGCTCATGATCTGAATCACAGTCAGCTCCAGGTCTTTTTTTTGTTTTTGCTGACTGTATAGAGGGTCTCCATGTTTGGCTACAAAGAACATAATCAATCTGATTTTGGTGTTGTTCATCTGATGATGTTCCTGTGTAGTCTCTCTCTTTCTCACACTAGCACTTGAAATAGCAATCAATCGAATAAAATACTTAGGAATAAATTTTTTAAATAAATGCAAGACATATCATAAAACATTGTTTAAAGAAATTTAAAAGATTTAAATAAAAATAAATACATCTCATGTTTGTGGATCAGAAGGTAATAATATTTTTAGGATGGCTATATTCCCCATATTTATCTACAACTTCAAGGCAATTCCTATCAAAATCCCAGTTAGCTGTTTTGCAGAAACTGACAAAATAATTTTAAAGTTTATATGGTTATTTAAGGTAACTAGAATGTCTAAAACAGTATCAAAATAGTAACAAATTTGGATTACTTCATTATCTGGTTTCAAAACTATAATAGCCACAGGTGTGTGTTCCTTGCTTTAAAAAATACATATAAATCAATGTAGTGGAATGGAGAGTCCATATTTTTTTTACACACAGGACAATTCAATTCTGAAATTGTAATCTTTTCAACAGTTCATATGTAGGAGGACACCTGGACAACCACATGTAAAAAAAGAAAGAAAGAATTTATTTACAATAGATCATAGACTTAAATGTAAGAGCTAAGACTTTTTAATCCCCTTGAAGTAAAGAATCAGATGCTTATGATGTTGGATTAGGCAATGACTTCTTAGATACGACACCAAGAGTATAAGCATCAAAAGAAAAATATAGATAAATTTTATCTCATCAAAACTAAAAAAATTTTGTAATTCAAAGGACAGCCACCAAGAAATTATTGGATTAGCTAGAAAGTTTGTTCAGTATATGAGGGAAAAACTTTTTGGCCAAGCCAATAAATAAATGCCACACAAAATAAAAGAGATATTTATAAATCATATGCATATATGTATACAAAGAGAGTTATATCTTTTAAAAAATCCTTACAACTTAATATCAAATTACAGATAATCCAATTTAATATTGGCAAATCATTTCAACTGATACATCTCCAAAAATGATAATTCGTGTGGGCTCAGTCTCTCAGTCATGTCCACCTATTTATGACCCTATGGACTATGGCCTGCTAAGTCCACCAGGCTCCTCTGTCCATAGGATTTCCTAGTCAAGAATACTGAAGTAGATTGCCATTTCCTTCTCCAGGGGAATCTTCTTGACTCAGGGATTGAACCTGCATCTCCTACATTGGCAAGTGGATTCTTTACCACTGAGCCACCCAGGAAGCCCCAAGATGATGATACAAACAGCCTACAAGCATGTGAAAATAAGCTTGACATTATTAGTCATTGGGGTAATTCAAATGAAAACCACAATTAGATACTACTTCACACCTACTAGAGTGGCTGGAAAAAAAAAAGTATTGATGTGAATGTGGAGAAATTGGAGTTCTCTTACATTGCTGGTTAGAAGGTAAAATTGTAAAGCTACATTGAAGAAAGTTTGACAATTCTTCAAAATGTTCAGTATAGAGATACTATATTACTCAGCAATCCCCCCACCCCAATATGTGGAAAGAAGAATGAAAACACATGTTGACACAAATGTGTACATGAGAGAAATGAAAACATGTCAACACAAAAAAATGTGTACACAAATGTTCACAGGGGCATTATTCATAACAGCTGAAAAGTAGAAAAACAATGCACTAATTTCTTGTGGCTGTTGCATCCAATTGCCATAGTCTTGGTGACTTAAAAAACAAATTTATTTTCTCACATTTCTGGAGGCTCCAAATTGCCACACACAGGTAAGCATCTTTCCTAGTGGTGTTAATTGTCAATATGAAATTGTTGTGTGCATGGTTTGGAATAAATAAAACTGATAATTATGATACATAATAATTAAAGCTACAAGTATAAGTATGAAACTACAAAATAACATGTTAAAAATTTTTGTTACTCTATACATTGAAAAATCCTAAAGACTACTAAAAAATTACTCTAGATTCCAGTTCTAAAGCAAAATAGAATGTGCAAAATGAAGCTATATAACAGTTTTTCTTGTCAAAGACCAAGAAAAATACCAAATACTAGAAAGTATCTGTGAAAAGATTCACCACCAAATTTAACAAACTTTTATTGTTCAGGGGTGAGAAATGTATTAGTTAGGTTAATAGCTGCAATGGATTAAAGCAATCAAGCAAGTCTAAATCCAGGAGTCCATAAAGATACAAAAGCAACAACAACAAAACAAATAAAACCCTTGCCATTGCTAAGGAAACAATCCAATGTTTTTAAACCTGGCTAAAACAAATAAGCAAAAGGAATTTTGCTGCCTTCACTGTATGAACTGTAACTCACAATAATCAAGTATTGATAATAGAAGCTTTCTCTTTATGAAAATATTCCATGAACTAAACACGGAATGATAAAATAAGTATATCAATAAACCCCCAGTTAATTAATGGATATAGACAATGATTATCAATGACTATTAATATCATAAAAAGGGAGAAAAATCTGACCATCCTAATGGAAGTACTCTGCAACTCATGAAGTAGTCTTGTAAAGACAAAATTCAGTATAAACTTAAGGAAGTTTCCATATTTAAGCATAAACGTACAGAAATACAGACTTCCCAAGGGGCACTAATGGTAAGAAACCACCTGCCCAGGCAGGAGATGTAAGAGACACAGGAGACATAAGAGACATGGGTTTGATCCCTTGCCTGGAAGATCTACTGGCACAGGGCATGCAGCCCAAGTCAGTATTCCTGCCTGGAGAATCCCGTGGACAGAGGAGCCTGGCAGGCTATAGTCCATAGGGTCGTGAGGAGTTGGATACGACTATAATGACGGTGTGCTCACAGGCACATACAGCAGTTCAGGATTCAAAGGAATCTGATAAATGATACCAGACATCACAGATTCTAGATATGTTCTGTGCTTCAGCTAATAGAACACCCAAATGCTTTCCAATTTTTTGCAGAATAAAAAGAATATAAAGATCAAAATATCTTAAATTATATTTACAAAATCATCATACTCTGGATATGAAAACATGACCAAAAAATAACACAATGACATAAAATGATGTAAGACATAGATGAATTCACTAATTGCACTATTATAAATAAATCATATAAAACATGTCCTAAACAATGTGTTAACAAGCAATCCTACAAAATATTAATACAGGAATATACAGCTACCAAATGCCTTGGTAGCTGAAAAGGCATAGATATTTTCTACCTGCTGGACAAACAATAACCAACAAAATTCAAAACCTATTACTGATTTTGAAGTAAAAATAAAGCTCCTAATAAAGTGTCAGTAGATTAAACCAACTGCAGCATAATGGTTAATGGTGAAACAATGAAAGCATCCTTCCTAAAATCAGGACTAAAACAATATTAGCCATTCTCCTCACTATTTTTAGAATTATTTTAGAGGTCCTAGCAAGTACAAGAAGGGAAGAGAAAGAAATATGAGGCATAAAATTGGAAAAGATTTGTAATTATTGTCATTTGCCAAATATAATACAGCATATCTAGAAATCCCAAGAGTTAGCTCAACAAAGAACCCAGTAATGTGGCTGATTACAAAGAATTAGCTCAACAAAGAACTCAGTAATGTGGCTGATTACAAAGTTAACATATAAAATTCAATAGGAACACAATGTAAAAATATCAACCACTTAGAAGACATATGAGAAAAAGACTATAGTTATAATAGCAACAAAGAATAAAAATGCAAGCATTAACTAGAAATATGCAAGTGCTCTGTGAAGAAAGATTGTAAATGCTAGTGAAAATTTAAATTTTTTTTCAAAAATCTCTTCTATTGAATGGAAAGACATAATCTTTTTTGAGAAGAAAAAGTCAGTATTATAAAGCTATCTAGACTCTCTATAAATTCATAAATAAATCTACATAAATCTTTAAAGCTGTAACACCTTATCTGCACATGTACATTGATATAATTTTGACATTTTAAAAGGGAAGGAGAGTTAGTAAAACCACACAAGCTAATTCAACAGCTTAAATGAAAAAGTAAACATAAAAGTATATTCCAGATAATCTAAAGAATACAATAAGTATTAAGTATAGTAATTAAAAGCTTAAGATTAACATATAAATAGAAGACTGATATTAATTAAATGGAAAAGAATTTAAAAATAAGATAAAATTGAATAAATGAGATAATAATAGGTCAAACAAGTTGAGAAGAGAAGCAAAAGCCAAAGGAAACCAGGGAACATATACCATTTTATTTTATTTTATTTTATTTTTTTAACATATACCATTTTAATGCAGAGTTCCAAAGAAAAGCAAGGAGAGGTAAGAAAGCCTTCTTAACTGAACAAAGCAAAGAAATCAAGGAAACAATAAAATGGGGAAGACTAGAGATCTCTTCAAGAAAATTAAAGATACCTAGGGAATATTTCATGCAAAGATGGGCTCAATAAAGGACAGGAACAGTATGGACCTAACAGAAGAATACATTGCAAGAATACACAGAAGAACTATACAAGAAAGGTCTTAATGACCCAGATAACCATGAGAGTGTAGTCACTCACCTAGAGCCAGACATCCTGGAGTGTGAAGTCAAGTAGGCCTTAGGAAGTATTACTACAAACAAAGCTAGTGGAGGTGATGGAATTCCAGCTGACATGTTTCAAATCCTAAGAGATAATACTATTAAAGTGCTGCACTCAAAATAACAATAATAAAGTGCTGCACTCAATATGCCAACAAATTTGAAGAACTCAGCAGGAGCCACAGGTCTGAAAAGGTCAGTTTTCACTCCGATCCTAAAGGAGGGCAATGCCAAAGAATGATCAAACTACCTTGCAATCATATTCATTTCATATGCTAACAAGGTGATCCTAAAAACCTTTCAAGCTGGACCTCAACAGTACATGAAGCAAGAACTTCCAGCTGTACAAGCTGGATTTAGAAAAAGCAGAGGAACCAGAGATCGAATTGCCAACATCTTTTGGATCATTAAAAAAAACAAAGGAATTCCAGAAAAAAATAACTTTGCTTCATTGACTATGCTAAAGCCTTTGACTGTGTGGATCACAAGGGACTGTGGAAAGCGTTAAAGAGATGGAAATACCAGACCACCTTACATGCCTCCCAAGAAACTTGTATGCAGATCAAGGAACAATAGTTAGAATCACACATGGAACAACAAACTAGTTCAAAATTAGGAAAGGAGTACATCAAGGCTGTATATTGTCACCCTGCTTATTTAACTTATATGCAGAATACATCATGAGAAATATCCAGCTGGATGAATCACAGGCTGGAATCAGGATTGCCAGAAGAAATAGCACTAATCTCAGATATGTAGATGACATCACCCTAATGGCAGAAAGCAAAGAGGAACAAAGGAGCGTCTTGATGAATGTGAAAGAGGAGAGTGAAAAAGTTGCCTTAAAACTCGACATTCAAAAACAGAAGATCATGGCATCCGGTCCTATCAATTCATGGCAGATAAATGGGGAAACAATGGAAACAGTGACAGACTGTTTTCTTGGGCTCCAAAAACACTGCAGATGGTGACTGCAGCCATGAAATTAAGAGATGCTTGCTACTTGGAAGAAAAGCTATGACAAACCTAGACAGTATATTAAAAAGCAGAGACATCACTTTGCTAACAAAGGCATCTAGTCAAAGCTATGGTTTTTCCATTATTCATGTACAAATGTGACAGTTGGACCATAAAGAAGGCTGAGTGCCCAAAAATTGATGCTTTCAAAGTGTGGTGTTGGAGAAGACTCTTAAGAGTCCCTTGGACTGCAAGGAGACCAAACCAGTCAATCTTAAAGGAAATCAACTCTGAACATTCATTGGAAGGACTGAACCTGAAGCTCCAATACTTTGGCCACCTGATGCAAAGAGCTGACTCGTTTGAAAAGACCCTGATCCTGGGAAAGACTAAGGGCAGAAAGAGAAGGGGATGACAAAGGATGAGATGGCTGGATGGCATCATGGACTCAGTGGGCATGAGTTTGAGCAAACTCTTGGAGATAGTTAAGGACATGGAAGCCTGGTGTGCTGTAGTCTATGGTGTCACAAAGAGTCACACCCTACTGAGAAAAGAAAAAGAAAAGAAACCAGAACAGCAAACCAGTTAGGAAAAGATGGATTGTTTAATAACTGTATTTGGACAAATGGATAACCTTCTGGAAAGTAATGGTAAATGGATCCCTTACTTCACTTTTTGTATCAAAATCTTTTTATATGAATATGAATCAAATTGTAAAAATTGTAGCATACTAGATAAATATGAGATAATTTTTTAAATAATATCATACAAATTGATCTATAAGTTAAGACTAATTCAAAACTCAACAAGATTGTTCACAGAAGTTGATATCTAACATCCTCACAAAATAAAATACGCTTAAGGCATGAAACCCTTAAATGAAAAAAGATAGACCAAGTTGCTCTCAGTTCAGTTCAGTCGCTCAGTCATGTCCAACTCTTTGCGACCCCATGGACTGCAGCACACCAAGCCTCCCTGTCCATCACCAGCTCCTAGAGTTTACTCAATCTCATGTCCATTGAGTAAGTGATGCCATCCAACCATCTCATCCTCTGTTGTTCCCTTCTCCTCCTGCCTTCAATCTTTCCCAGCATTAGGGTCTTTTCAAAGGAGTCAGCTCTTCTCAAAAAGTACAATCCATGTCCTGTACCCAAGTTTCCTCTTCTTTACAAATAAATGCTCATCCCATGAGTATATTCTAGATCCTCTCTGATCTTCATTGAACTTTTTGAATAAAGTCAGCAACAAATTTCCTAGCAGAATTTTCAGGGTTTTTTTTTTTTTTTAATGTGAGACAAAAATATATAACGCCTTTGCAAGTCCACTTTTTCTGTGCTTGCTCTAGTGTTTTAAGATTAATTGAAGTGTAACTGTTTTTTATCACTAGAATGCATACACTAATTAAGTGTTAGCTTCATGGTATTTCAGGCAAGGTCTGAACATGTGTCCTATGGAATTTCATTGATACAAAGTGATAAACTCACTCATGCTAAACTTAGTCTTCCTTCTGCAAACACATACTCTCCTGATTAAAAAGAGAGCTTGTTCCAGTGCCTGCCTAGTGGTAGTATTTATTCCCCACAGTGCTTTGTTGACAAATGAGATAATGTTTGACACTAACTAGCCATGAAATATGATTCCCAGGATTGAGGCGATGTATTTGACCCTCTCTGTTTTGGTAATGCATATTACTGAAGGCACCTTTAGGACATTTTACCTCAAAGTGAATTTTTGTTGCTATTAAAGAGAGTGAGAAGGCATGGAGCAGATTTATGAGCCTTGCCTGTCTGCCTAGGAATGTAGCTGTTTTGACATAATCTCCAGGAGACGCCTCAGGTATTGAATTAACTCAGCAGTCACATTGGACAGCCAGGCTTCATTCATTTTACCAGCCCCTGACAACACTGAATCCAAGCTGCCTTCACATCCAAAAGAATCCCTCTTACTGGCTGAAAGCTGGAATACATTCATTCATTCAACATTCGTTGAGAACATAAGTCAGAAACCTTTGTAAGGGATGAAAGTGAAAGTGAAAGTCGCTCAGTCAAGTCTAACTCTGCGACCCCATGAACTACACAGTTCATGGAATTCTCCAGGCCAGAATACTGGAGTGGGTAGACTTTCCCTTCTCCAGGGGACAGAGAAATAAGGCAATCAGGCAAAAATTACTACCTTCAGGAGCTTACATCCTAATACAATATATGGTATCACAATAATCATATATATTTGATTAATACTAGTAGGATTCCAAATTAGGCTAGATCTCTGCAGACAAATTGTATGGAAATGGAATCAGAACAAGAAGATGGAACCAGAGCCAGCAATTATCTAGCAATCTCTTCTTTTACAGGAACCTTCTTTAGTTACCTTATTGGATACATCGTATTGTAGGAGGTTAGTATAGAAACTGTGATTTTGATTATTCTACCAAGTAAAAAGTGAAAGATTCAAAACAGGTCACCAGTTTGAATGTCTGCTGGGCTACACCACTATTTCATCTCATTCCTAGTGGTACTTAACGATCTACTACTTGGAAATTATGGTGTTAGGTTTAACATAGACTAAGCCTAAGACTTTGATCAAATTTTAATCTCCAAATATTAACTTAGCTATTGCTTATCATTTATGCCATTTCATCCTATCAACAATGCCCTATAGTAGCTGAATTTGGTATCCTCACTTTTTGGATAAGGAAATTGAATTTCAAAAGGGTTAGATCAGGAACTTCCTTAGTGGTCCAGTGGCTAGGAATCTCCCAACCAACACAGGCAACACAGGTTCAATTTTTGGTCCAAGAAATAAGATCCCAAATTCCGCAGGGCAGCTATGCCTCGTGCCACAACTGCCAGAGCTCATGTGCTCTAGAGCCAGTGCTTCAGAACCAAGAGAATACCTCAGTGAGAAGCACTGCAGCTAGAAAATAGCCCTTGTTCACTGCCATCTGAGAAAGCCCTCGGGCAGCAACAAAGACCCAGCACAGCCAAAAATAAATAAATAAATCAAGGTTATGTAAGGCACAGAAGGTCGCACTGCAAAAAGATGATGGAATCAGAGCAGACACAGGTCTTCTGCTTCAGAGCTTGTATTCTGACCCATACCATCAGGTGTAATGATCTACATAATGCTTTCAGATGCTATGGGGGAAGCGAGGATGTGTAGCCATGGCCCTTGCCCTCTAGTACTTTACAAACTAAGATACAAACAAAGCATCAGCACAAATAATTGCAAGGCAGGATTATGTATCTTTTTAATACAGAAAACACATAAGTCTAGATAACAATAATAATTTAAAAAAAAAAAAAAAACAGAAAGAAAAAGAAAAGAACCCAAATCTGTGAAGTTCACATTACTCCACGTTCATGAAAGATGGCAGGTGAGAGCATAGTCTGTGTACCATAGACAGTGTTACAGAGCTAGAGCATAGCCCTGTGACCACCAAGGCTGAGATGGTAGCCCATGGGCTATCGAAGCCACCAAAATGTCTTGTTGGTAGACAGAATGTGTCTAGTTCTTTTATCAGAGGTGGAGTTGTCACAAATGTAACCAGATCTAAAAGCAGAAGCTCTGCCTCCCCCCTTTCCTGTGTTCTTCCTAAAAGCCCTATAGCCTCTTTTCTGCCCCGGTAGAGCCATCTTATTCAACACAACTGTATAGAGAATCTTCCCCCAAGCACCTGGGCAGCCTGTGCCCTGCTGCACCGGGGAGGGTTTCTCTCCCCACTGAGATTCACAGCGGTCAAAATCAGAGCACCAGTGCCAGACACAACCCCTTGTGCAGGAGGGCACAGATAAATATGTGCAGAGGTAACAGCCCCCCACAAATTGCAGAGAGGTCAAGCAGCTTCTGGGCTCAGTGAGAAAATTTTCCATTGTGCTTTCTCAATCTCATCCAGAGAATAGGAATTAATTTTATTTTGACCACCTCAAGAGAAGATGTTTTGTTGTTTTTTTAATCACTTTCCATCTCATAAGGCATTATAAAATAGCTTGGAGGGGAAGAGTGTCTTCTGAGGAGGAAATAATTCATAGGGTTCCTTTCATTCATATTCTTATGAAATCCTCAGGGCCTCAGGGGCAAAGCTAACAATTGAGTTTTGTTCTGCAAGATCTGTTTTGGTCATGGAGTTATAAAAAGGCAGGTCCAAATAGTCTCACTAACTTTTCATCTCTAAGGCATCTGGGCTTCAGACCAAAAGCTAATGAATTGTGGAAGAGGAACTATATACCCTGAGATTGATAGGAATCAGAAATGATTTGGAACCCAGTAGAAGTTTGCCTCACTGAGACACTCAGGCCCAATCCTCACATCAACTAACTTTCTTCCCTTTATCGTCTCTCACACACAGACCTATGCTGCCTTTAGCATCATTCCTTCCAAAGAAATCCCAGGGCTGATCTCCTTCAGAATGGACTGGTTGGATCTCCTTGCAGTCTAAGGGACTCTCAAGAGTCTTCTCCAACACCACAGTTCAAAAGCATCAATTCTTCGGCACTCAGCCTTCTTCACAGTCCAACTCTCACATCCATACATGACCACAGGAAAAACCACAGTCCTAATTTCCCCCAAAAGATGGTTCTGCCTCATCCCAGTGTCTGGTCATTACATTCACCAACAATCCCAGAGGTGTGTGACGGGAATTTTCCATGACAATCTTGCAGAAAGGTAGCACTAGACAGGAAACTGAATAGTTTCAAAAACCAACTCAGCCCTGGACTTGGCTGTCCATGGCACCCCAGTAAACAGTGAGGTTGAGCAGTGGGGCCATTTCAGTCCTGTCCTCTCACATACCCCAACATCTAACAGAAGCAATCAGGCTAGGAAATTCTATTGATTCAATTAATGGAAAACCTTCCTCTCTGGGACACTACTTCCCACAGTAAGGTTCCCATTAACTATATGAAATGAGCTCTTTGGTACCCATGGAAACAATAAAGAGAACTGAAAAAATGATTTCCTCTTAATGTGAAGAAATGGGTATTCTTAATATAAGACACTTTGGACCAGAATATGTCACTGGCAAAAAAAAGAATCTGATTTTACAAATAGGCATGAATATGTCAAGTCATTAATGTCAGCTTCCATGCAGCAAATTGCTTGTCATGCCTCATTTATACTCATTTATAACTAAACAAGAGTCTTCGCGGAGACACACCGTAAATATATTTTACACACCTCTCTCGAAGCTTTCATCTCCTGGCTCTCAAAGTATCTGACAGAGTTGCAAAACCCTGGCAGATTGAATGGCAGAGCAGAAGAGGAGGAGATGAGAGGGTTAGAGGAAGCAAAGAAAGGGAGACAAAGATTGTTAACCAAGCAGAAGTTATAAAAATTCATGAGCTTGAGGCAGGCTTGGATTTATGCATTTAGACAATCCGTTTAAAATAAATGAAAGATAATCTGTTGTAAATCTTCCCCCATATCAGTGATTCTGCAGAAATTCATTTACAGTAATTGAGAGTAAGAGGAAGCTGATCTTTGTGGATCCACGGTCACTGCAGAGACGGGAAGGCTGGCCTGCATTTGGAAGGACATGCACCTGTGGAGGTACCTGTCACGATCTGTTCAGACCACGAGGTGGACAGAGCAAGTGGACCTGCCCCTGCCACCCCATTGGTGCCAGCTTCACCAGCTCTCTGTGGCTTTTCCATGTCTTCTTAAATTATCGCCCAAGCCTTCAAAACCCCCAGGTAAATGAGGCCAGCTACCTCGCCTCTGGCCGGAGCTGTGAACTCAGCTGCCTAGGGGCCTTCTCATCATCATCGCCCTGTGGGAGAGATGTGTCCTACGCCTCTCATGGTTGTTTCTGGCTCTTCTCACTCCCAGACCATCTTTGTCTGAGTCTGGAACTCAGGACAAGACACTCAAATAAGTCCTTCAAATTGGCATGAACCTTGTTCAACCCTGTGTAACCAGTGTATTAGGTGACATGTAGCCAGTGAAGCCCAACATGTAATTATTTTATGTATTTTTTCTAATCCCTGCTTTCAACCAGGCCCTGCCAAACCCTCTTCTTGTCCTTTGATGAAATTGTGTACAAATCTTGGAGGTCTCAGTTACTTTTGGTTATTGTAAGTTAACACAACTTAAACTTTTCTTCTTATATCAAATGATAAATTTTCCCTTCTGTTGAACTAAGCATTGCGATCCAGATACATAGAATGGGGTGAGAGGATGGTTGGCTTTTTTGCTTGTTCTTCCTGTCCTTCTGCTGGAGGCTGAGAGAGAGAGAGAAGTCAAAAGTCTTCCTGTGTCTCTGCTGGGAGTGAGGACAAGTCAGGTGTGTCTCTGGCTCATCCTGCTCCATCACTGGAGGTCTGTGCTCTGCAGATGATGCTTAGGAGGCCAAGCATGGTCTTCTTGGATCTATACACATCTACATCCCAGTTCTTTTCTTTGCTGACAACTTCCTTTGGCCCCTGCCAGGGGTCATCAATACGCATGGATTTAGGACCTCCAGCTACTTGGTAATTCCTGAAGCAGCCCCAGGGATCCCACCCTCCCATTCTCCATGCTCCTTCATGTGTAGCTGACACTGTCATCCCTCTTGCACATCCATCCCAAGCACATCATCCTGTTTCTGTGCCTTTGCACCCATACCTATTGTTTTTCAAAGGCTGTTCTCCCCCAGTTTAGAGGACTCTGACTTTTGATTACCTCAGGCTTAGCCTAATTGTCCTCCACACCAAGTATAAAATGCCTCTCTGAAAAGGATGACAGTCTTCTTTTACCCTCTCATCAACCCTCATGGGATCAGTTGTCCCCAGTATCCACAAAGGACCCTGTGGATCCCTCCATGTAATTAGCTAATGTACTGTGCTGTTTTTGTTAGCTTGTCCATCTTCACAAATAACTGTGTCTTTCTTCCCTCATAGCAGGTTTCGGGGCGTGAAGTCATGCTTAAATAATCATGTTAGAGTTTTTTTTAACTTATTTATTTTAATTGGAGGTTAATTACTTTATAGTATTGTATTGGTTTTGCCATACATCAACATGAATCCCCCCCCCCAAAAAAAAACTCTAACACCTAAAAAAAAAATCATGTTAAAATATATCCGTGCATCTAGAATAGTTCTGCACATCCAGGCACTCATTGTTTATTTGTTGAATAGATAAATGAATTGCTGTGAAAAATATTGATGAAGCTGCCTGGATTCCACTTGCATTCAACATTCTGGCCAGGTAATGTGGGGAATAACATTGATATAGGGAAAGGATAAAGCCGAGCAGTTAGTGTGAATAAATACAGTCGAGGTGAGGCAGTGAGAGGTGGTGGGGACTGTGAATGCAGGAGTAAGTGTGAACTGTGTACAGAGGCACTTTCTGATCTGGTCCATTGTTGGACTGAGGAAATGTGTGCCCAGAGTTGCCAGATGGTCTGATGCTCCAAGAGCAGACATAGATCCAGGTTATAAGGAAATTGTTCTGGGTTTTAACAGCAAAGTGCCCACTTGGGAGCTAAATATAACCTCTGTTGTCTTGTCTATGATTGTGATATAAACACTCTTTAAAAATCAGATAACTCAACAGGCGAAAATGTCGTGACCTGTAGTGAGACCAGCTTCATGTAGAGTTGCTGGGCAACTCCTCTTGAACAAGATATGTAAGACCACATCCTGTATATGCTGTATGGCCACATCCTCTAATTATGAAGTAGGCCTTTCTGATGAGCACCCAGCATCCTGAAGTCATCTATAAATCCATCCTGATTCACTCCATTAGCATAAAAAACACTCCAGTAAGTTAAGAAATTCCAGGGACCGTGTTTGAAGCTCTGTTCCAAGAACTGGGCACAAAGATCAGAAATATACTTTATTATATTACTCTGTGAGGTGGAGAAATAACATCACTAAATGGGGGACAGAGCTCAGGGGAACTGGGGAATTTCAAATCTGGACATACAAGTGGAAAAAGATATGGCTCTGGAGAATCAGTATTTAGTCAATGGTTAAAGGGCTTTGCTGATGGCTCACATGGTAAACAATCTGCCTACAATGCCGGAGACCAGGGTTCAACTCCTGGGTTGGGAAGATGCCCTAGAGAAAGGAATGGCTACCCGCTATTCCTATACCACAGCTCCAAAGACAGATTCCAGCTCTCTGCCTCTCACTAGCTATATGATTTCACATAAGATGACTTCTAGTCTCTATGGGCTCATTTTCTTGTTGGTTTAATATTCTTTACAACAGGCCTTGCCTTAAAGTCTTATTACAAAGATTTAACAAAGATTATCCATGAAATGATCTTAGAACAGCATTTGGTATAGGGTAAGAAAGTAGGAGCAGCAGTAGTATATCAACCATTAACAATATTGGTTCTGTGGTATTAAGTAACAGTAATAGTAGTATCATAGCCATTATCATTATCATACTGGAAAAGACCGACATAGTGGAATATCTGGGAAATAATAATTATGTATTCCCTATGTAATCAAGGAAAATAAGTTGTATTACAGGTGTGTTTTCTAAATTGTGTCGTAACTCATTAATGAGTTAATCAATTGAGTGAGTTGCCAGGAGCGCTTTTGAGAAGTGTCAAAGAATGAATAGACGACAGCAGGGGACACTGCTTCCTAAAATAACTGTTTCCATCACATGTATGTACATGTTTTTACATATATTATACTGAGTGACCATGGAAAACACGTTTCTTCTCCTGCACTGTTCTTTCAATTTACTGAACTATGAGCTGTTTGAAGGCAGGATGACATTTCAATTGTCTTTCAATTCTTAAAAAATCAAGCACAGGGCTAACTGCAAGACAGACATCGGAAAATCTATTTCCAATAAAAAAAGACTGATGAGTAGATAAATACAAGTGAATGCTAGATGACTTCATTGAGTGCTGGATATAAACCACTACTTTTGAGGTGTACTGATGGTAGGCAGAAAAAGAGTTAAGTCCTAGACACCATCTTCCAGGCCTATATGTGTAAACAAAACATTAAAACCATGTGAATGTGATGCAAGGGAATATCCTTTCGTTTATTTAACAAATATTAGATGAGTACCTCCTGCATAACTAGCACCATTCTAGGAACAGAGGGTGGAGTACTGAGCAAAGAACTTGTTCAGATGTAGCTTAAGTTCTGATGAAGATATAAAAATAAGCAATCAGATGAATAATATAACATTAGTTGTGATATGTGATGTGGAGGGAAATAAGCAGAGGAAAGAGGAAGAGAGATGAGGCTAGGAAAGGCTTCTCAGGAGCTGGTGTTTGAGCACAGACTCAACTGAAATAAAATGTTGATCCACACAGCTCTCCTGGGAAAGTGTTGCAAGGAAAGGAAATAAAAGAGCAGATGTCTAGACATGAGCTTGTTTCAGACACCTGGAGAAGAACAAAGAGGCCCCTATTGTTGGAGATGAGAGAATGCAGTGTGTGTGTGTGTGTGTGTGTGTGTGTGTGTGTGTGTGTATTCAGCTTCCAAAGTGCTGTGCGTGATAATCTAGGCATGTTACCAAACCAAATTTGGGTCTGCTCACCTATGAATAGTAAAGCCAATTGAGTAAAAGGAAGCACAGCATTTGCTGCAGGAACCAAGCAAGGAGAGCAGGCAGTTCATGCTCAAAAGATCCAAACTTCCCCACGCTGATGGCTTTCAGGGAAGGGGTTTTAAATGCAGTGTAAGGGAGGAGCATTCAGGGTGTGTGATTAGCTCATGCACAGTTCTCAGACTGGTTGGCATCAAGGTGACGTTCCAAGCACCATCAACCTGGTTTCAATCAGTCTAGGGTCTCTGTGCTTGCGTCAACTCTTCATCTGTCGGGGGACTGGGTCTACTTCCTATTAAAATGACTTAGGACTGTGTGTCAGGCCTTCATCTATCTTTCAGGGAACTGAGTTCTGTGAGGCTGGTTTAACATATAAATTGTTACCAGTTCCCCAGACTATTCTTTGTTTCTACATCTACATTTTCTAACCATTAGGCCATGAGTCAGACTTTTAAGACTCAAAGGTGTGGGAGACTAAAGCCTTTTACTTCAAAGGACAGGGACCCAATGTTGTACACACTTTCTGGCTAGAGGACAATGAATACTTGGTAAGAAAAAAAGTGTGTGCAAAGAATTACTGTTATGTACCAATGATGTGTATTCCCTTGTGGAACCCTCATGGCAGCCACCAGGACAACAATAGTGAAGTGAAGTCGCTCAGTCATGTCCAACTCTTTGCGACCCCATGGACACCAGGCTCCTCCGTCGATGGGATTTTCTAGGCAAGAGTACTGGAGTGGGTTGCCATTTCCTTCTCCAGGGAACTTCCCAACCCAGGGATCAAACCCAGGTCTCCCACATTATAGACAGATGCTTTACCATCTGAGCCACCAGGGAAGTCCAAGGACAGCAACAGTAACTTAATAATGTGTTGATCACTACTTTTAGCACTTGTGTGTACAAACTCTGTCATAAGAAACTTGTGACACTTGATAGAGAAGGAAGTAGGCTCAGAGATTTGAAGTAATTTGCTGGGTGACTTAAGATAACACAGGCAGACTTGGATTTTTTAATGCATCACTGTGTGATCTTACATTGCCATTAGCCCAACATAATACCTCTCTGTTGAGAAAACCTTAGAAATAGTTAAGATTGAGTGTGATGTGGGTAGATCTGGGAAGAAAGACCAGGGCTGAAAAGGAAGGGCCACTTAAGTTGTTGATGTTCAGTCATCAAGTCATGTCTGACTCTTTGCAACCTGTGGACTATACCAGGTTTCCCTGTCCTTCACTATATACAGGAGTTGCTCAGACTCATGTCCATTGAGTCAGGGATACCATCCAACCATCTCATCATGCAATCTATATTCAGATCAAGAAGCAACAGTTAGAACTGGACATGGAACAAGTGACTGGTTCCAAATCGGGAAAGGAGTACATCAAGGCTGTATATTGTCATCCTGCTTATTTAACTTATATATGCAGAGTACATCATGAGAAATGCTGGGCTGGGTGAAGCTCAAGCAAGAATCAAGATTGCCAGGAGAAATATCAATAACCTCAGATATGCAGATGACACCACCCTTACGGCCGAAAGCAAAGAAGGACTATAGAGCCTCTTGATGAAAATGAAAGAGAGTGAAAAATTGGCTAAAAACTCAATATTCAGAAAACTAAGATCATGGCACCAGTCACATCACTTCATGGCAAAGAGATGGGGAAACAATGGAAACAGTGAGATGCTTCATTTGGGGGGATCCAAAATCACTGAAGATGATGACTGCAGCCATGAAATTAAAAGACGCTTGCTCCTTGGAAGAAAAGCTATGACCAACCTAGACAGCATATTAAAAAGCAGAGACATTACATTGCCAACAAAGGTCTGCCTTATCAATGCTATAGTTTTTCCAATAGTTATGTATGGATGTGAGAGTTGGACTATAAAGAAAGCTGAGTGCTGAAGAACTGATGCTTTTGAAAAGTGGTGTTGGAGAAGACTCTTGACAATCCCCTGGACTGCAAGGAGATCCAACCAGTCCCTCCTAAAGGATATCTGTCCTGAATATTCATTGGAAGGACTGATGCTGAAGCTAAAACTTTGGATGGCATTACCAACTCAATGTATATGAGTTTGAGTAAGCTCCAGGAGTTGATGAGTGACAGGGATGCCTGGTGTGCTGCAGCCCAAGGGGTTGCAAAGAGTTGGACCTGACTGAGTGACTGAACTGAACTGATCTCATCCTCTGCCATCCCCCTTCTCCTCCTGCCCTCAATCTTTCCCAGCATCTGGGTCTTTTTCCAATGAGTCAGCTCTCTGCATCAGGTGCCCAAAGTATTGGAGTTTCACCTTCAGCATCCATCCTTCTAATGAATATTCAGGGTTGATTTCCTTTAGGATTGACTGTTTGATCTCCTTGCTGTCCAAGGGACCCTCGAGAGTCTTCTCCAGGACCACAGTTCAACGGCATCAATTCTTCTGCACTCAGCCTTCTTTATGATTCAGACTTCACATCCATACATGAGTACTGGAAAAAACATAGCTTTGACTATATGGATCTTTGTCAGAAAAATGAGGTCTCTGCTTCTTAATATGCTGTCTGGGTTTGCTAAAGCTTTTCTTCCAAGGAGCAAGTATCTATTAATTTCATGGCTGCCGTCACCATCCTCAGTGATTCTTAGACTAAGGTGTGATTGGTGAATAGAGGCCCTAATATAGGAAGTGCAGAGCTATGATAGGATGCAAGACCCACTTCAGATGGGCCCACAGGTAAGTCTGTTTCTGCCTACCCTCTCCTCATTGTCAGATGTCAGTTTCCAGCACATTTATACAGGCAGCGGCTAGAGCTGTCATGGCCAGAGGAGATTCACAATCAGTGTGCATGCCCTAAAACAAAACAGGCAGCTTTTTGGTCAGGAGGAGGGATAAAGTTTAGAAATGAATCAGAAGGACCCAGAGTATTGGATTGCGTTGGTTGCCATGGAGACAGTAGGAAAGAGCCAATTTGTTGCCTTCCTTTCCACATTGCCCTTTCTAAGCAGCGTGCTATGTGAGGGCAAACTGTCAAAGGTGCTTTCCATCATGCTCCCAGGCTACCTCCCAGGTTGGCTCACACCAATGTCTGCTCTGGAGCTTGAGCCTAGTAGGTAAGAAAATGGCTGAAGTGAGTGGAAGCTGTTCCTGCCTTGTGCATCTGCCAATGCAGGGGAACACTTTGCTGCCACAACCCATGCCATATCCCGAAGGACACAGAGGACCAGGACAAGAGTAACGTGTGTACCAGAAGCCTGACGATCATGAAGACAGTGTCCTATGGAAGATGTATATTCAATGGGCAATCAAAAATTAAATCTTCCCTGAGAGATTTGTGGCCTTTGCCCTCAACTACTGACAAGTGATCTCCAGCCCCTTGGAATATGCCTGACAGTGGTGCCTTTATTTGCCTGGGGCCCTTGGGTCATACTAGATAGCCTAACAATGTGATTTAGGTAGAAACAGTGTCAGACTTTATTTTGGGGGGCTCCAAAATCACTGCAGATGGTGACTGCAGCCACGAAATTAAAAGACGCTTACTCCTTGGAAGAAAAGTTATGACCAACCTAGATAGTATATTCAAAAGCAGAGACATTACTTTGCCGACTAAGGTCCATCTAACCAAGGCTACAGTTTTTCCTGTGGTCATGTATGGATGTGAGAGTTGGACTATGAAGAAGGCTGAGCGCCGAAGAATTGATGCTTTTGAACTGTGGTGTTGGAGAAGACTCTTGAGAGTCCCTTGGACTGCAAGGAAATCCAACCAGTCCATTCTGAAGGAGATCAACCCTGGGATTTCTTTGGGATGAATGATGCTAAAGCTGAAACTCCAGTACTTTGGACACCTCATGCGAAGAGTTGACTCATTGGAAAAGACTCTGATGCTGGGAGGGATTGGGGGCAGGAGGAGAAGGGGACGACAGAGGATGAGATGGCTGGATGGCATCACTGACTCGATGGATGTGAGTCTGAGTGAACTCCAGGAGTTGGTGATGGACAGGGAGGCCTGGCGTGCTGCGATTCATGGGGTCACAAAGAGTCGGACACGACTGAGCGACTGAACTGAACTGAACTGGCCACATCAAATAGTAACAATTAGATTTGAGGTAAAGGCTTTGGGTCATATAATACCAGTCAGCCTCTGGAAGAACTGGAGACAAATCAATCATGCGGGCAATCACTAAACATGCCCACATGATGGAGCCTTAATAGAGATTCTGGACACTGAGGCTCAGGTGAGCTTCCCTGACTGGCAGTGTTCCATGTGTATTGCCACACATCAGTGCCAGGAGCGAAATACCATCCTAACTCCTTGGGGAAGATGACTGAAAACTCCACATTCCACATCCTTCTAGACTCTGCCCTACATGTTTATTTCCTTGGTTTCTTCTCATCTGCATCCTTTCCTTGTAATAAACCATAACCGTGAGTGTAACAGCCTTCAGTGAGTTCTGGGAGTTCTTCTAGTATGGAACCTAAGGTTGTTTTGGAGAAACCTCCAAACTGCAATTGGTATGGAAGTGGAAGTAAGGATGGTCTTTCATAGACTGTTCTCTCTCACACTGACCTAGTGTTGGGTATGGCATAGGATCCATCTTTCCTCTGCTCATGGCTGGCTATGCCATTTCAAGCGACCCACTGGTTCTGTATGTCAGCTTGAACAACTCTAAAATGAACACAGTGTGTAAAAATATGCTGCTTTAAAGGTTAAATTATGCATTGGGGTCAGAGGTAATCCACAATAATAAAGGAACAGAATCCAGAAAACATCTACTACTCTTCCCATGTTTGCTCTGGTCTTTTCAAACAAGCTAAGCTCACTCCTGACTTCCAAACTCTGATTTTCCTGTTTCCTTCCTGGAAAACATGACCCCAATTCCCCCTGTGGCTGGGTTCTTCCCATCATGTAAATCTCTGTTCAAATGTTCTTTTCTTCCAGAGGGTCTTCCCTGGCCACATCTAACTTAGCCTTCCACCCAGGCACTTCCTACTTTATCTCCCTGTGTTGCTTTCTTCACTGCAGTCATCACCAGCTGAAATTCTATGATCACATCTTGATTCATGAGTTTAGCATTCATTTTTCCACCTGGAATTAAACTACAAGAAGAGTAGGGGCAGATAGAACTTGTCCATGGTTATTCTTCCTAGAGCTAATATTAGTACCTGCCATGTAGTACAATGAGTCTTTGCTGACTAAATGTATTTCTTCCTTCAATAGGAGAATAAATCAAAGATCAGAACAAGCAGGAGAGCACCAGCCAAAAAACATCTCCACTGCGGCAGAGACTAAAACAAGTACATTTCAACAAAAATCTTTCCCTGGGGTGTCCAAATTTCCTCCCCTTTTAGAGAGATTAGAATTTTGTTTGAATTCAGTGAGATGAATGTAAACATGTTCAAGACAAAGTCAAAACTTTGTATGCATGCTGAATGCTCTTACTGTGAAGCCAGTAGCAGTTGATGGAAAATGACTTTGAAGGCTAATGGGATTTGAATGCAAGACTTCCACAGGACTGGAGAAAACATTGAGGCACAAGCAAAATCTGACATGCATGAGGACACAGGGGAAAGAAGCAGAAACCCCACTGGAGACTGAACCAGATTTACCTGCTAGTGTTGGAGCATCTCCTGTGGAGGAATGGCTCCTCTGGACAGGAGGTCCCTTTCTGCTATACCCCACTCTGACAGAGATTCAAGATGACTTTCACCTCTACCTCAGCAGATGCATCATGAACAGAAAGTAAGTCAAACTTTGGAGATGTATGCTTGTGATACACACACACACACACAAACACACACATATGTTATTGGGAGTTTTTTCTTTGGTTTGTTTTTAATAAACTGACACTTTATAAAGCCAAGGACAGTGAACAAGAACCATAAATCCCAACTCAAACAAATAAAAATACAAGGTCAACATAGACCATAGGAATGGCTTTGGGGCATGTCTTTTCCACCCCCATTTTAGTCACTGTGTTCACCTCCCTCGAATGCTGCCTTCTTCTCTTTAAAATAATCTTATTGATTGGGCACCCATATCTCAACCATTCCCCTCCCCTTCCTCAAAGACAATCTCTCCCAGCTTTAAGCCAGGGCTTGTGACTTCTCAGCAAAACTTACCTCCCAGCCAGTTACTGATTTAGGAGTGGCTGCCCAGTTCAAACTGAGTAATAGAACTGTGGAAATGTTACCTAGTGGTTTCTGGGAGAAATGTGTCCTTTCAGAGAGCTTTCCAAGGAGACATGGCATATCTCTTGATGCGTACCCAGAGTGTAAGAGGTCTCAGGAGCTGTTGGCGGCCAAGTTTCAGCCACAAGGGGGAGCCAGGAGATGGTAGAGCAGAAGGAGAGAAAGAAGCCAGGTTCAGCTAACATCACTGAGCAGAGACTCATCCAACCAAGGCCTGAAAGCCCTACAGAAACTTTGCAAGAATCAATTTCCATTTATACTTGTAGAGTTGGCTTGCCTATTTCTTGCAGTCAAGTGCATCTGCATTCTACCTAATGCACCCACCTGGCTCTGGGACTCAAACTATTAGCCTGGTACCTTTCATTTATTCACTCACTAATTCATTCATTCATTTCACAAGCAGGTCACCTACTGTGCACCAGTGACTTAATAGGGAAAGAGTCCCCAGTAATATACAGAGCCTAGTTGTTTAGCTCAGTCTAGAGATAAATACAAAAAAAAAAATTCTTATTAAAACAAAAAAGGATTCAGGATAATGAGATAAGTGTTGTAAGGAAGGTGATATAAGATACAGAATGGAACACAAAGTTAAGTACTCCTCTTTACCTTAGCTGGGGGAAGAAATAGTCATAAGGGTCTTGAATACCAAAGAGACATTCTCTCCAGCCAGAAGAAGTACAGTGGTGCATCAGGTAGAAAAGTGAGGATATTTAAGGACTCTAAACTGTGAAATAGCAATAAAAAGCTCAAGGAACTGTGAGCAGTTTGGTATGATTGGGGTATTTGTCATTCTTCAGTCTCAGCCATGCCCGACCCTTTGTGACCCCATGGACTGCAGCATGGCAGGCTTCCCTGTCCTTCACCATCTCCTGGAGTTTGCTCAGACTCATGTCCATTGAGTCAATGATGCCCTCCAACCATCTCAGATTGCAGTATAGGGATATGAAAGAGAAATATGGGGAAGAAATATTTGGAGACAAAACTGGATGACTGAGAAGGGATGTCTCCATTAGGGAGACAATGAAGGGATTTAAGTAGCAGTTTTCCATTGTTAGGATTCTATCATAGTCATTCTTCCTCAAGAAAGCCCTCCATGATTTTAGATATTTTCCAGTAAGCTTTGAAATGCATTCTATTCAGTTTAGTGGTGCGCAATGTTGAGGTATGATACTGGTGTCCAAGTCTCAGAAAAGTCAGGGACTAGTAGACACTGGTCTACTTTCCCCTCTGGAATAAATGGATGCTCTGTCAAAGGTAGTCAAACTACATACAGGACCCTTATAACCTCAAAGTTATCCAATGGCATTTGCTTTGAAATAAGTGAAGGAAATTTCTTCAATTCAATATTATCGTTAAGATTCAAGGGTTCTTTGTGATATAATTCCAAGGAGACTTTCTTTGACAAGAAGGAATCATTTATTTTATTTGATGTGTTCAATTTTGTGTTCAAATTACATGACACTAATGTCATCTTAGAGATTAATGTTGGCATGCATGCTCAGTATCTCAGTTGTGTCTAATTCTTTGCAACCCCATGGACTGAAGCCCCACCAAGCTCCCCTGTCCATGGGATTCTGTAGGTAAGAATACTGGAGTAGGTTGCCTCTTCCTATTCCAGGGGATTTTCCAACCCAGGGATCAAATCAGGGTCTCCTGCATCTCACCATTGGCAGACAGGTTCTTTTGCCACTGAGTCACCTGGTAAGTCCCAGAGTTCAATACTGGACAGATTGCTAAATAATTAAATAATTGTTAAAGATTTGTATTATTACCTTTGACAATTTCTTGATTCTTTTTCTCAGGACTACAAGAGATTAGCGGACCCCTCAAAAATGTGTGTGCCCTCTACTGCAGTCATACTTGTCTGTAAAAGGACCCTTGAATACTCAATCCCCATTTCTGCCACAGTGCCTTTGCACAAGATGTTCTGTTTCTAAAAATGTCTTGTTTTCTGTTTGCTCCTATGTTTTTGTTCATCAAAGCCACATTGAAGACCTACCTCTTTTCTAAGGTCAAATTGTAAAAAGCACTAGGCTGGCAGTGAGAAGAGCTAGTTGTCTGAAATTTGCCCAGTACGTGAGATATTTGAGCCTGTTTCTCCAATTGTAAAATGAAAGCTTTCAATAGATAATTTATATATAGGTATTAAGAAATTATAAATAGCTTATAGATAAGACTTTAATAGATGCTGACATATAGAGATACTACCTCTTTTGGGGTAATTTCACAAACAAGATTTGGAAAGACTTATAGAGATGTAGCATTCCCTGGTAGCTCAGAGGGTAAAGCGTCTGCCTGCAATGTGGGAGACCTGGGTTCAATCCCTGGGACAGGAAGATCCCCTGGAGAAGGAAATGGCAACCCACTCCAGTACTCTTGCCTGGAAAAATCCCATGGACAGAGAAGCCTGGTAGGCTATAGTCCATGGGATCACAAAGAGTCGGACACGACTGAGAGACTTCACCTTCACTTTCATAGAGACGTATACAGAAATAATTACAATAGGAAAATACTGTTATCCAATATGGGAGATCATGTCAATGATTTCCAAAAACCCACCAAGTTGGTACTCCATATTTCTGTAGTCTTATAGTTTTTTTAACATTTTATACATAGTTCATCATACTGTTCAGATGGGTTAAATTTCTTCCATCAATTCAACTAAACTATAAGTAGATCTTTATAGATTAGATTTTTCAAAGACTTTAGATATTTCAATAGATCTTTCAAAGAAACATATTTGCAATATGCTTTAGAGTTGATAAAAAGTTTCATTTGTGATAGCTAATTAAATCATCACATTAAATCAGTGAACTAAGTTTTTCTATTTTCTATCCAATATCATAAAAATAAGTGGAAGACTCATAGTCCAAGTTTCATTGGTTTTATTTCTGTGCCATGATGCTTAGTCCTCACACCCTTAATATCTCTCTCTCTCTATCTCTCAAACACACACACACACATTTCTTTTTAAAACTTTATTAAGAAACAACAATATGGAGAAGCAGAAGCTTATCCAAATTGCCACTCTTTTCTTGGTTCAGTTAAGTCACTCATTTGTGTCCGACTCTTTGCAACCCCATGGACTGCAGTACGCCAGACTTCCCTGTCCATTACCAACTCCTGGAGCTTACTCAGACTCATGTTGATCGAGTCGGTGAAGCCATCCAATCATCTCATCCTCTATCTTCCCCTTCTCCTCCCGCCTTTAATCTTTCCCAGCATCAGGGTCTTTTCCAATGAGTCAGTTCTTCACATCAGGTGGCCAAAGTATTGGAGTTTCAGCTTCAACATCAGTCCTTCCAATGAATATTCAGGACTGATTTCATTTAGGATGAACTGGTTGGATCTCCTTGCTGTCCAAGGGATTCTCAAGAGTCTTCTTCAACACCCAGTTCAAAAGCATCAAATCTTTGGTGCTCAGCTTTCTTTATACTCCAGCTCTCATATCCATACATGACTACTGGAAAAACCATAGCTTTGACTAGACAGAACTCTGTTGGAAAAGTCATGTCGCTGCCTTTTTTTTTTTTTTTTTTAAGATTTAAAATGTTTTATTTTTTATTTTTTATTTTTTTTTAAATTTTAAAATCTTTAATTCTTACATGCGTTCCCAAACATGAACCCCACTCCCACCTCCCTCCCCATAACATCTCTCTGGGTCATCCCCATGCACCAGCTCCAAGCATGCTGTATCCTGCATCAGACATAGACTGGCGATTCAATTCTTACATGATAGTATACATGTTAGAATGTCATTCTCCCAAATCATCCCACCCTCTCCCTCTCCCTCTGAGTCCAAAAGTCCATTATACACATCTGTGTCTCTTTCCCTGTCTTGCATACAGGGTAGTCATTGCCATCTTCCTAAATTCCATATATATGTGTTAGTATACTGTATTGGTGTTTTTCTTTCTGGCTTACTTCACTCTGTATAATCGGCTCCAGTTTCATCCATCTCATCAGAACTGATTCAAATGAATTTTTAATATGCTCTCTAGGTTGGTCATAGCTTTTCTTCCAGGAGCAAGTGTCTTTTAATTTCATGGCTGCAGTCACCATCTGCAGTGATTTTGGAGCTCCCCAAAATAAAGTCTGACACTGTTTCCACTGTTTCCCCATCTATTTCCCATGAATTGATGGGACCAGATGCCATGATCTTAGTTTTCTCAATATTTAGTTTTAATCCAAACTTTTCACTCTCCTCTTTCAGTTTCATCAAGAGGCTCTGTAGTTATTCTTTGCTTTCTGCCATAAGAGTGGTATCATCTGCATATCTGAGGTTATTGATATTTCTCCCAGCAATCTTGATTCCAGCTTGTGCTTCATCCAGCCCAGCATTTCTCATGATGTACTCTGCATATAAGTTAAATAAGTAGGGTGACAATATGCAGCCTTAATATATGCCTTTTCCAACTTGGAGCCAGTCTTTTGTTCCATGTCTAGCTCTAACTGTTGCTTCTTGATCTGCATGCAGATTTCTCAGAAGGCAGATCAGCTGGTTTGGTATTCCCATCTCTTGAATTTTCCAGTTTGTTGTGATCTACCCAGTCAAAGGCTTTGGCATAGTCGATAAAGCAGAAGTAGATTTTTTTTTGGAACTCTCTTACTTTTTCGATGATCCAACAGATATTGACAATTTGATCTCTGGTTCCTCTACCTTTTCTAAATCCAGCTTCCACACTGAAAAGTTCACGGTTCATGCACTGTTGAAGCCTGTCTTGGAGAATTTTGAGCATTACTTTACTAGCGTGTGAGATGAGTGCAATTGTGCAGTAATTAGAGCATTCTTTGGCATCGCCTTTCTTTGGGATTGGAATGAAAACTGATCTTTTCCATTCCTGTGGCCACTGATGAGTTTTCCAGATTTGCTGGTATATTGAATGCAGCACTTTCGCAGCATTATCTTTTAGGACTTGAAATAGTTCAACTGGAATTCCATCACCTCCACTAGCTTTGTTTGTAGTGATGCTTCCACTTAGGGAACTGGGCCTTAGTCCACATTCCAGGATGTCTGACTCTAGGTGAGTGATCACACCATAGTGGTTATCTGGGTCATGAACATCTTTTTTGTATAGTTCTTATGTGTATTCTTGCCACCTCTTCTTAATGCCTTCTGCTTCTGTTAGGTCCATACCATTTCTGTCCTTTATTGTGCTCATTTTTTTCAAGAAATATTCCACTGTTGTCTCTAATTTTCTTGGAGATGTCTCTAGTCTTTCCCATTCTATTGTTTTCCTCTGTTTCTTTGCATTGATCACTTCAGGAAGGCTTTCTTATCTCTCCTTGTTATTCTTTGGAACTCTGCATTCAAATGGGTATATCTTTCCTTTTCTCCTTTGCCTTTTGCGTCTTTTATTTTCTCAGTTATTTGTAAAGCCTTGTCAAACAACCATTTTGCCTTTTTGCATTTCTTTTTCTTGGGAATGGTCTTGATCCCTGCCTCCTGTACAATGTCATGAACCTCGGTCTATAGTTCTTCAGGCAGTCTATCAGACCTAATCCCTTGAATCTATTTGTCACTGCTACTGTATAATCGGAGAAGGCAATGGCAACCCACTCCAGTACTCTTGCCTGCAAAATCATAAGGGATTTGGTTTAGGTCATACTTGAATGAATGGTCTAGTGGTTTTCCCTACTTTCGTCAATTTAAATTTGAATTTGAACCCATGTCTACACTGCTCTTATCCACCCCAAATACCCCTACTTCTCCCTCATTGCCTGCCTCATCAGAACAAGCATCCCCCTCCTCTCCTTGACTACGCCTTGCTAGACATCTGAGCCATGCACCCCATCCCCTCTCATCCCCATCAAGACTTTTCTTTCTTGGCTTTTCCTTCTCAGTGGCTCTTCCCTCCTCTCACCAGTTTGAATGTGTGGCTGTTTATTTGATCAGGATTGTCACCATCTTCAGTTTGCTACACTACAATCTTCTCTTGATTTATACTCAAAATTTAGTAAGAAAAAAAAGCTTCTTTGAATGAAAAATGTACATCGGCTCATTTATCCAAACTCAGCAACATTAAGTGGCTACTCTTAACAAGCCTTGAACTGAACATTGAGGCAATGAAAATGAAAGCCATGGGCTTTGCCCCTGGGAATTCATCATCAAGTCTTGGGAGTCAGACAAGCCCATGGAATTCATTCATCCAAGGAAGTTTTTTTCTTACTAAATTTTTGAGTGTAGGTCAAGAGAGGATTGTAGTGTAACAAACTGAAGATGGTGACAACCCTGACCAAATACCCAACCACACATTCAAACTGGTCCACTTGCCAATTCCTAGGTGATAGTTTATCCCCAAACATGACTACATGGTGTTTTCTATCGCTTAAATTGCCTGAAGAAGGGGCTATTTTCTTCAAAGGCATTAGGCTTATCATCCCATGCTAGGAGTACCTGACCTTCCTTATAAGTGTATAAGCATGTTTTCTCTTTATTCCACCTACATCTTGCAAGTGAAGCAAGTTCCAGGATTTGGCCCACATTCCGCTGCTTAGTTTCATGTACTTTTGAAGACAAAGGGCTCCCTGCCCATGAACAAGGAAGAGAACAGTGCTCCCTTTTTAATTTATTGTCCTGCTTTCCTGCTATCCACCCTCATCAATGAAAACTGTGTGATGGACTTGTCCTTTTTACATTGTAATTTGTGACACAACAACTCCAAGGTATAAGCAATAATTACTCAGTATTTACTAAGTACTTAGAGATTCCAGAGTATAACCCCATGTGAGGAAAGGCTATTCCTCTTATTAGTAATGCTGGCCTTGTTATGGGTAATAGACCCACCACCAATGTGGTTTGGTGCATGGGGAGCTTTTCCTGCTCAACCCAAGTCCTTGTGGCATACACCTAGTTATACCAGCAATGAAATGGAGCAGGACCCTATGGTCCTTTCCCTCTGCCCCATGTCTTCAATGTGCCTTTTGTCTGTGGAAAAACTTTAGCCAAAGAATAAGTTTAATTAGAGAATTGAAAAAAAATGCAGAAGCAAAGGTAAACAATCAAACAGGACAAAACAGGAACAGTTTAGTCACTAAGCAAAGGCAAGGATATTTGGTTCCTCTTCAAGGGCTATAGATAATATTCTGAACTATAGTCTTTGCTCTGTTTTGTAGATACTGAAACCTCCACTGTGTAGAAGAATTTAACTACATGTTGACCAAACTGTAGTCATGACATAAGCTGCTATAATTCTAAGAACTGGCCTCAAGGAAATGGGAACAAACTGACCCTAGAACGGTAGATTAATTACACTTGACACAATCAAGATGATGCTGGTAAGACTACTACATGATCAATTTCAAGATGACTGTCAGAGCTGACTGTGCTATTTCTACATGTAGACCCCCACCCTCTATCTATAAAAGGCCTTGTCCACTGTTTGTCAGTGGATGGAGTCGGCCCATCCCACTGGTTGATAGCATCCAGAATAAAGCAAAATTCCCTTTTAACCAAGTTTGTCTCTTTATTGACTTTTGAGCAGTGAGCAGCCAGACCCCCACTTTCTGACATAGCAACAACCATTTTAATTGCAGATTACCTTCTAACCAAAGACTAGTAGGTGGCCAACCATTTCATCTCACATATAACAACAGTACCCATGACAGTGGCTGGAAGAATAAAGATGGGGTATCACAGAAGTATAAAATAGGAGGCATGAACTATTCAAGGGAGAAGAAAGGAAGTGAGGGAAAGAAAAAAAAAAAACGTTTTAAGCCAAAAACTGTCAAACAATGGGAATGAGCCTAAGATGGAAGAAGGCTTTTGCACAGAGGGGAAAGCTTAATCAAAGGCCTTGAGGGAGGAAAAATATCACTCTAGGATCTCCCAGACAGCCAATGGGACCAGAATGAAATGAACCAGGAGGCAGTGGTGAGCTCAGAGGCTAAAGCTAGGCTAGGGTTAGGGTTAGGGTAGGGGCCATGCTCAGGCTCAGTAGGGGTCATGCTCAGGCTCAGTGTTAGAGTCAGGGTTAGGATCAGGGTTAGGACTTCCCTGGTGCTTCAAATGGTAAAGAATCTGCCTGCAATGTAGAAATTGTGTGTTTGATCCCTGGATCTGGAAGATCCCCTGGAGAAGGAAATGGCAACCCACTCCAGTATCCTTGCCTGGAGAATTCCATGGGCAGAGGAGCCTGGTGGGCTACAGTCCATAGGTAGGCAAAGATTTGGACATGACCAAGTGACTAACAAACACTTTCACTTTCAGGGTCAGGGTTAGGGTTACAGTTAGGGTTAGGTTTAGATAGGAGCCAGGTCAATGCCTAAGAAGCCAAGCTATGGATTTTGAACTTGACCCTAAAGAATTAGAAAGCCATTCAAGGTCTTTGGCCAGGAGACATTATGATCAGATTTCTTTTCAGGAAAGAACTCAAGTCTGTAGCACAGAAAGGTAGATAAGGGGAGTGGTTAGAGGGTATTCAGTTAGAAAACATTACATGTGTTTAGAAGAGGAGGAGAGCAGCTGGAGAAGGGTAGGCATTAAGAACAGCCCAATGCCACTGCAGATGGTGAGTGTAGCCATGAAATTAAAAGAAGCTTACTCCTTGGAAGGAAAGTTATGACCAACGTAGACAACATATTAAAAAGCAGAGACATTACTTTGCCAACAAAGGTCCATCTAGTCAAGGCTATGGTTTTTCCAGTAGTCATATATGGATGTAAGAGTTGGATGATAAAGAAAGCTGAGCACTGAAGAATTAATGCTTTTGAACTGTGCTGTTGGAGAAGACTCTTGAGAGTCCCTTGGACTGCAAGGAGATCCAACCAGTCCATCCTAAAGGAGATCAGTCCTGAGTGTTCATTGGAAGGACTGATGTTGAAGCTGAAACTCCAATACTTTGGCCACCTGATATGAAGAGCTGACTCATTGGAAAAGACCCTGATGCTGGGAAAGATTGAAGGCAGGAGGAGAAGAGGATGACAGAGGATGAGATGGTTGGATGGCATCACTGACTCAATGGACATGAGTTTGGGAAAACTCTGGGAACTGTTGATGGACAGGGAAGCCTGACATGCTGCAGTCTATGGGGTCACAAAGAATCGGACACGACTGAGTGACTGAACTGAACTGAACTTAACTGAATGCCACTTACAGAATGCCACATACAGGCAGTGACATTCTATCTTAAGTCCAGGGTGCACTATTTCCCATTGATCACTATCAAGTGTCTACAGGGAATCCCTGAGCTGTTCTAAAAACACACATATTTGCAGAGGAGCTGGACAAAACCAGAAGGACAGCTGGGGTATAAGAATGAATAAAACCCATGGGCACCCTGAAGCACAAATTAGATGAGTAGAAGCATGTTAGCTCTTAGGTGCCAGGCTTGAAATATGGAAGTACAGGTTTAGCAAATACTGGCTGACATTGCTTACTTCTACTCCCTGTCTTCTACGATCTGCACCGAAGCGCTGAACTCCATGTAAAGAAAGCTGAAGCCCCTGTGTCTCTATATCTCCAGCCTTGGGGATGGTCTTTGGTACATATTAACTTATCAGTAAGTCCTTGTTGAATAGATAAATAAGCTAGATTAAAACCCTTGTCAAGTTAAGAATCTTGGCTTAAGAAACCTTGCTTCCTTTTTGCATTCTATGGGCTCCAGGGCAACCAAAATCAAATCAAAAAAAAAAAAAAAAAGTCTATTAAAGGCCATCTAGTAACTTCTGAAGGGCAAGGCTTGTCCCTGCTCAGGGCTTCGGAAAACTGAAGAGGTGATTCCCACAGGAGAACATAGCAAAAGACTGGGTTCTGGACCAGGTCAGGTGAGGACAGGCTGGCCTTAGGCAACAGGTCTGGTATGGAAGGAACAAGGAACAAGGAGGGCGTGCACAGCCCTGAGTCTATAGGACAGTCAGGCAAAAGGGTAATGAGGTGGAAGCTTAACAAGCTGAGAGCAGAGTAGGATATGTGATGAGGGATGGGATCAACAGGGTGCAGAACTGAGAACATGACAGCTAGCAGGGGTGGACCTGCCCCAACACATGGTGATCGTGGTGCCAGGCAGAGCAGGCTTACAGGCTGAAGAGTCACACAGGACAGGTCTGGGTGCAAGGCTCAAGTGTCCTTTTCAGAAGAAGGATGCAGCTCCCATCACTGGGATGCAGGCCTCTGGGACTGGGATCCAAAGTGCAGTGAGATACGTAGAGAAACTTCTCAACCTCCTAGGAGCTTACTTTTTCTGTTTGCACACTCTGATCCAGAAAACTGTAACTCTGCCAAGAGAGACAGCAAATATGAATGATTTACAAAGCTTTGACATCTTATTCCTTTGTGAATTTAGTGGAAATTCTTAAGTGAAATTTGTTTTCACACTTCACTAAACTACGGATAGAAGCTGAAGAAGTACCCAAGGAAAGGTGCCATCAATCATATCAGGATGCTCTGAGAGAAGCAGCCAGTCCAGAGGACCAGGGATGTGAGAGGTTTCAGAGCAGGGAGGTGTAGCCAGAAAGAGGGCCTAAGAAACTCTTGTCTATCCTAGAAAATGTTCAAGTCCTTCCCATTACAGGCTAAGGACTGGGGAAATGAAGCAGGGAGGAAGACTCAGGGTTACCGCTTTTGGAAGGCAGCAACCTCTGGCAGACATGACGCAGGCTCTGAGGTCAGACTAGAAGAGGTCAAGCCACTGTGGAATCAGCCCAGGCATTCCTAACATCACGACCCTCTGGTCACCTTTTCTGCAAAGTGTTGGAAACCATTAGCACTTTGTTTGGCAAGATGATTTGAAAATGAAATGAAATAAAGTATGTAAATCAACTGACATGGTACCTGGTCCACTTGAGATGTTCCTGAGGTTCATACCCGTAAAACATTTAATGATCACCTACTATTTACCAGGCAGTGTTCTGAATACGAGGAAGGTCACAGCAAAACAAAATCCCCTGTCCTCATGAAACTTCTCCGATGACTCAGTGGGTAAAGAATCCGCCTGCAATGCAAGAGACACAGGAGATACAGGTTTGATCCCTGGGTTGGGAAGATCCCCTGGAGGAGGAAATGACAACCCACTCCAGTATCCTTGCCTGAGAATCCCATGGACAGAGGAGCCTGGTGCGCTTCAGTCCAAAGGGGTGCAGAGAGTCGGACATGACTGAGCACACACACACCAACACATGAAGCTTATATCTGAGACAGGATGACAACAACAACAACCGATCAGTTAGAAGGAGGGAGCAATAAATTCCATAAAAGTTTAAAGTGATGTAACCATGTTTATATAGGATGGTCTGGAAGCAATCAAGTTTGAGCAAATATCTGAATAAAGATGAGGGAGGGAAACATTCACAGAGCTAAAGGAAGAACGTTTGAGGCAAAGAGCACTGCGCCACACATGCTGAAACAGGATGCTCTTGGAGTGTTCAAGCAGCTCTTCTGAATGCTTTTTTCCTTCTTATTCCTTCAGGGCAACTCAGCACATGACCCCTGTGGACTAGTGTCCTGAAGCCAGGTCCATCAACCCTCCTGGAAAGATGCCCTCTCTATCTGCAATCAGAGCATTTACCTCCTTCAGAGAGGCAGCCTGCTGTCAGAGAACTATTGTGTTTCCAAGACTAAAGACTGGCAGTGGGCAGGCACCCTCAACCCAGGCTCGACTCAGGCTTCTGGTTATCACAGCTGCTCAGGATGCCTTCTGGGGCACACGCCTTGGGAGGGAAGGTGGTTATCCATAAGAAGCAAATGCGAGATGGAAGATGGAGAAAGAGTGGGGAAGGCAAGCAAAGAAGTCCACCCCTTCGAGGCTCCTCTCCCCACTGTTTAATGGAAAAAGCAGACAGGAGCTGGGGAGTATTTTCCTTTCGCTTTGTTGGCTTCAGAAAGCTAAAAAAGAATCTGCCACCTGTGATTCTAGCCCAGCTTGCAAAACATTTTGTTATTTTAGCTCTGAGTCTGTAGTTAGCAGATTGTCAGTTTGGCCTCACAGCGATGCAGCAGCCAAAAAAGATTAGACATTTTAATTTCCTGAGCAGGTGCGAGTGTCAGGATTGGTTTCAGAATCCCAGTGAAAAATGAAATGGAAATGGAGAAGGAAACCGAGACTGGTGCTGTGTGTTTGTGTGTGGTGGAGTGGGATGGAGTGGGTGGATGACGGGGAGATGAAGCAAAACCAAGGATAATCTAAGCATGTGAGAACAAAAACACAAGAAATGGCAGAGGGAGGCAGCAGAAGGGGTCAGAGGTTACTGCAGAGAAGTTACTAGAAATTTCAGGTTCAAAAGGAAAAGGCTATTTTCCTGATTTGCCCCCCTGCTCAGCACAGTCTCATGCAGGATCAAGGCCATCTTCAACCCACAGAGTGCCTTTGTGAAAGTGGGAAGCAGTGCTTCTTTCCAGCAGATGTGGCCGCTGCTCTGACTGCCTGTCTTGGTAAACTGGGTGTGGGCTGCATTTCATCCCCATGCATGCTTTGCTGTGTGGATCACAAGTGTACACCTTTACCGGAAGATCCAGTTCGTACTATGAAATGGATTTTAAGTAAAGCAACAGGACTCTGGAATGTTGAGAAAGACATGTTCTGTCATGTAAAACAAGGGATCTGTGAATGGCGGGGAAGGTGGAAGGAAGCAACAGTTAAAATGACGCAGCGCTACAGACTTGACTCTGAGAATCTCAGATGGTTCAAGCACCAAGGCCAGAGAAATGAGTCAATCAGTTTCCCAGAATGGAGGTAATAAGATGGTAGGAAGAGTCAGGAGAGGCTGTCCAAGCCACCCGCCTCTCCTCCATGCTCTTGATCGCCTTGCCACCACCCTTTCAGCTTCACAGGGTCAGTATATGAATAAATGTATTTCTGAGTGCACAGATTTCACCCTATCCCGGGCTTCCACTAATGCGGGAAAGGAAGGAATGTGGAGATCCTGTAATGACTATTGTATATATGCCTGAAGTCTCCACTTGCACTAATTTATTCAACAGGGACTTCTTCTGCATTCACCATGCTCTAAGTATTCTGCTAAGGGCTGATCGTGGGTGCTAAGGGCTGATCGTGTAACAACACCAAGAACATCGTGGTCCCTTTAGTCAGATGATTGGTGGTGTGATTACCCAAGATAAAGGAAGTATGTGAAATGATTAAGAGTACAAACTGACATGGTAATAATAATAATAATAATAATAATGGTTCCTGCTCATGTAATTATTTAATGTCTAAATTTGATAATATGGGCAATTTAGCACAACACAGGGCTCAGAGTAGTTTTGTATAACACTCAGTACCTCTCCAAACTTCTCCACCCTCCTCAACTCTAGAGATGAGAAGAAACATCTAGTTTCAGATGTATGGAACTGGAAAAGTGTTACTCTCACTATTCCAATAAGAAACAGGATTTAAAAACAAACAAAAAAAACCTTTCATTTATTTTCTTGAACTCATTAGATAACTGAGATTATAGGGCAAAACACTGAGACTTTTGAGAGAGAGCCACCTACAAAAAAAAAGAAAAAGGTCCCAACAAAGTATGACTAAATGCCAGTAAGAATATTCAGCAAGAAAATGTCGAGAATTACTAAGATCTAAATGTGGACTAGTGTGAGAGGGTGAAGTCCCCGCAGCACAGACATGAGGAGGTCCAGACTTCTAGAAGACTTCTCTTTCAGGACCCCACAGGGTACTCACATGTTAGATTAGAGAGAATCCTGAGAATGCCCCATTATAAAGCTGTTTGGAGGTGCTGGACGGCAGGCACTTCTCAGGTCTGTTCACATCCATTTTCCAATCCTCCCTACAGAACAGGAACATTTATCCGCAAGTGTTAATTGCTCAGTTGTGTCCAACTCTTTGCAACACTATGAAGTAGCTCACCAGGCTCCTCTGTCCATGGAATTCTGCAGGCAAGAATACTGAAGTGGGTTGCCAGTTTCTTCTTCAGGGGATGTTCCCAACCCAGGGACCAAACCTGGGTCTCCTGCACTACAGGTAGATTCTTTACTACTGAGCCCTCAGGGAAGCCCAACTAGTCTACAAGAGAAAAGGTGACAAAAAGCAGTATCCTAAGGACACAGGAAAACCTACTACAGCGGAGGAAGGAAGCAGTAAAAACCAATCTATCATGGAGGAGGGGCACAGATCCATGCGATACCCACCGTCAGGTCTGAAAAAGGACATCTACACACAAACAAAAATCAACCCTACACTTAACTTTATACGTAATGGTGAAGGATTGAATTATTTTCTCCTAAAATAGGAAATAAACAAAGGATGTATGTTCTGACTATTTTTATTCAACATTGTACCAAAGGCCTTGGTAAGAGAAACAAAGCAAGAAAAAGAAACAAAAGGCATAAGATAAACAAAAGAAGACAAAAAGTTTCTTGGCACAGATTACAAAGGTTTTTATGTAGAAATTTCCCAAGAATTTACAGACAACTAATAAATGAGTTTGCCAAGTTCCCAGAAAATAGAATCAGTGTGCCAATATTCTAAAATGTTTCTATATATAATTGAAACATGAATCAATAATTTGTATGGACAAAGGACCTAGAATAAACAGAAGCTATTCTTTAAAAAGGAAAAGACAATGCCCATGCTCAGTTCAGTTCAGTTCAGTCACTCAGTCGTGTTTCACTCTTTGCGATCCCATGAATAGCAGCACACCAGGCCTCCCTGTCCATCACCAACTCCTGGAGTTCACTCAAACTCATGTCCGTTGAGTCGGTGATGACATCCAGCCATCTCATCCTCTGTCATCCCCTTCTCCTCCTGCCCCCAATCCCTCCCAGCATCAGAGTCTTTTCCAATGAGTCAGCTCTTCACATGAGGTGGCCAAAGTATTGGAGTTTCAGCTTTAGCATCAGTCCTTCCAATGAACACCCAGGACTGATCTCCTTTAGGATGGACTGGTTGGATCTCCTTGCAGTCCAAGGGATTCTCAAGAGTCTTCTGCAACACCACAGTTCAAAAGCATCAATTCTTCGGTGCTCAGCTTTCTTCACAGTCCAAATCTCACATCCATACATGACCACTGGAAAAACCATAGCCTTGACTAGACGGGCCTTTGTTGGCAAAGTAATGTCTCTGCTTTTTAATATGCTATCTAGTTTGATCATAACTTTCCTTCCAAGGAGTAAGCGTCTTTTCATTTCATGGCTGCAATCACCATCTGCAGTGATTTTGGAGCCCAAAAAAATAAATTCTGACACTGTTTCCACTCTTTCCCCATCTATTTCCCATGAAGTGATGTGACCAGATGCCATGATCTTAGTTTTCTGAATGTTGAGCTTTAAGCCAACTTTTTTGCTCTCCTCTTTCACTTTCATCAAGAGGCTTTTTAGTTCCTCTTCACTTTCTACTGTAAGGGTAGTGTCATCTGCATATCTGAGGTTATTGATATTTCTCCCAGCAATCTTGATTCCAGCTTATGCTTCTTCCAGCCCAGCATTTCTCATGATGTACTCTGCATGTAAGTTGAATAAGCAGGCTGAAAATATACAGCCTTGACGTACTCCTTTTCCTATTTGGAACCAGTCTGTTGTTCCATGTCCAGTTCTAAATGTTGCTTCCTGACCTGCATATAGGTTTCTCAAGAGGCAGGTCAGGTGTGGTATTCCCATCTCTTGAAGAATTTTCCACATTCAAAGGCTTTGGCATAGTCAATAAAGCAAAAGTAGATGTTTTTCTGGAACTCTCTTGCTTTTTTGACGATCCAGCAGATGTTGGCAATTTGATCTCTGGTTCCTCTGCCTTTTCTAAAACCAACTGGAACATCGAGAAGTTGACAGTTCCCGTATTGCTGAAGCCTGGCTTGCCAAATTTTGAGCATTACTTCACTAACGTGTGAGATGAGTGCTATTGTGCAGCAGTTTGAGCATTCTTTGGCATTGCCTTTCTTTGGCATTGGAATGAAAACTGACCTTTTCCTGTCCTGAGGCCACTGCTGAGTTTTCTAAATTTGCTGGCATATTGAGTACAGGACTTTCACAGCATCATCTTTCAAGATTTGAAATAGCTCAACTGGAATTCCATCACCTCCACTAGCTTTGTTCATAGTGATTATTTCTAAGGCCCACTTGACTTCATATTCCAGGATGTCTGGCTCTAGGTGAATGATCACACTGTCATGATTATCTGGGTTGTGAAGATCTTTTTTGTACAGTTCTTTTATGTATTCTTGCCACCTCTTAATATCTTCTGCTTCTGTTAGGTCCATACCATTTCTGTCCTTTATCAAGCCCATCTTTGCATGAAATGTTCCCTTGGTATCTCTAATTTTCTTGAAGAGATCTCTAGTCTTTCTCATTCTGTTGTTTTCCTCTATTTCTTTGCATTGATCTCTGAGGAAGGCTTTCTTATCTCTCCTTGCTATTCTTTGGAACTCACCTATAGTATAAAGTGACAATGATAAAGACCCTGTTTCCTAGAAAAAGAACAGAACAGAGTGTTCAGAAACTGACTCATACTTCTATTGCTAATGATTTTTAAATGTATTTGTATTTATTTACTTTTTGGCTGTGCCTCACAGCATGTGGGATCTTAGTTCCCTGACCAGGGATGGAACCCATTCTCCCTACAATGGATGTGTGGATTTTTAATCTCTGGACTACCAGAGAAATTCTTGTTAATTGATTTTTTTACAAAGATGCAAAGAAAATTTAGCGAAGAGAGGATAATATTTTCAACAAATGGTGCTAAAACCAGTGGATATCCAAATCAAAAAAGTAAAAGAGAATGAAACCGCTATTCATATATTATGTCCTATACAAAAATTATCTCAGAATGTATCAGACCTAAATGTAAAACATAAAACTAAAAAATTCTAAAACAAAATGTAGGAGACAATCTCCATGGCCTTGAGATAGGAAAGTTTCATCAGATACCATGCCAAAAGCATTACTGATTAAAAAATAATAAATAGAATTTCATAAAAATGAAGAACTGTGGTGTTTGAAAAACACATTTCAGTTCAGTTCAGTTGCTAACTCATATCTGACTCTTTGAGACCCCATGAACTGCAGCAGGCCAGGCTTCCTTGTCCTTCACTATCTCCCAGAGTTTGCTCAAACTTGTGTCCATTGAGTTGGTGATGCTATCCAACCATCTCATCCTCTGTGGCACCCTTCTCCTGCCCTCAATATTTCCCAGCATCAGGGTCTCTTCCAATTAGTCAATTCTTTGCATCAGCTGGCCAAAGTGTTAGACTTTCAGCATCAGTCTTTCCAAGGAATATTCAGGGTTGATTTCATTTAGGCTTGACTGGTTTGATCTCTGCTGTCTGAGGGACTATCAAGAGGCTTCTCCAAAACCACAGTTCAAAAGAATCAGTTCTTCGGCACTCAGCCTTCTTTATGGTCCATCTCTCACATCTGAACATGACTACTGGAAATACCATAGCTTTGACTATACTGACCTTTGACTGGCAAGGTGATGTCTTTGCTTCTTATTAATGTTGTCTAGGTTCATCATAGCTTTTCTCCCAAGGAGCAAGCGTCTTTCAATTTCATGGTTGTAGTCACCATCCAGAGTGATTTTGGAGCCCATGAAAATTAACTGTCATTGTTTTCATTTTTTCCCCATCTATTTGCCACAAAGTGATGGAACTGGATGCCATGATCTTCATTTTTTGAATGCTGAGTTTTAAATCAGCTTTTTCACTCTCCTCTTTCACTTTCATCAAGAAGCTTCCTTTCTGCCACAGGGTGGTGTCATCTGCATACCTGAGGTTAGTGATATTTCTCCTGGCTACCTTGATTCATGATGACAAATGCTGGGCTGGATGAAGCAAAAGGTGGAATCGAGATTGCTGGGAGAAATATCAATAACCTCAGATATGCAGATGACACCACCTTTATGGCAGAAAGAGAAGAAAAACTAAAGAGCCTCTTGATGAAGGTGAAAGAGGAGAGTAAGAAAGTTGGTTTAAAACTCAACATTCAGAAAACTAAGATCATGGCATCTGGTCCCATCACTTCATGGCAAATAGATGGGGAAACAATGGAAACAGTGACATACTTTATTTTCGTGGGCTCCAAAATCACTGCAGATGACAACTGTAGCCATGAAATTAAAAGACACTTGCTCTTTGGAAGTAAAGCTATGAGAAACCTAGATAGCATATTAAAAAGCAGAAACATCACTTTGCTGATAAATATCTGTATAGTCAAAGCTATAGTTTTTTCAGTAGTGTTGTGTGGATGTGAGAGATAGAACATAAAGGAGGCTGAGTGGAGAAGAATTGATGCCTTTGAACTGTGGTCCTGGAGAAGATTCTTGAGAGTCCCTTGGACAGCAAGGAGACCAAACAAGTCAATCCTATAGGAAATCAGTCCTGAATATTCACTGGACAGACTTGAAGCTGAAGCTAAAGTACCTTGGCCACCTGATGCAAAGAGCTGACTCACTGGAAAAGACCCTCATGCTGGGAAAGATTGAGGGCAGGAGGAGGAAGGATGGCAGAGGATGAGCTGGTTGGATGGCATCACTGAATCAGTGGGCATGAGTTGAGCAAAGCACCAGGAGATGGTGAAGGAGAGGGTAGCTTGGCATGCTGGAGTCCATGGGGTCACAAAGAGTTGGACATGATTGAGCAAATAAGCACAGCACAGCAGTAAGATCCTATTATGGTTTTTCTTAATTCTTTTGGTGATGTCATCCAACCATCTTATCCTCTGTCATCCGCTTCTCCTGCTGTCTTCAATCTTTCCCAGCATCGGGGTTTTTTCCAATGGTCAGCTCTTTGCAACAGGTGGCCAAAATATTGGAGCTTCAGCATCAGTCCTTCCAATGAGCATTCCAGGTTGATTTCTTTGAGGATTGATTGGTTTGATCTCCTAGCAGTCCAAGGGACTCTCAAGAGTCTTCTCCAGCACCGCAATTTGAAAGCATCAACTCTTTGGTGTTCAGCCTTCCTTATGGTCCCATTCATACATCTGTATGTCTGTGTATCTGTGGACTCTGGTTTAATCCCTGGTCTAAGAACTAAGATCTGCAAACAGTGAAAGTTTTACTTCTTCTTTTCCAATTTGGATTCCTCTTATTTCCTTTTCTGCTCTGATTGCTGTGGCCAAAACTTCCAGAACTATGTTGAATAGTAACGGTGAAAGTGGGCACCCTTGTCTTGTTCCTGACTTTAGGGGAAATGCTTTCAATTTTTCACCACTGAGGATAATGTTTGCTGTGGGTTTGTCATATATAGCTTTTATTATGTTGAGGGAAGACTCCACCAGAAAATTACTAGAGCTAATCAATGAATATAGTAAAGTTGCAGGATATAAAATCAACACACAGAAATCCCTTGCATTCCTATACACTAATAATGAGAAAGCAGAAAAAGAGATTAAGGAAACAATTCCATTCACCATTGCAATGAAAAGAATAAAATACTTAGGAATATATCTACCTAAAGAAACTAAAGACCTATATATAGAAAACTATAAAACACTGATGAAAGAAATCAAAGAGGACACTAATAGATGGAGAAATATACCATGTTCATGGATCGGAAGAATCAATATAGTGAAAATGAGTACACTACCCAAAGCAAACTATAGATTCAATGCAATCCATATCAAGCTACCAGCCACATTTTTCACAGAACTAGAACAAATAATTTCAAGATTTGTATGGAAATACAAAATACCTCGAATAGCCAAAGCAATCTTGAGAAAGAAGAATGGAACTGGAGGAATCAACTTGCCTGACTTCAGGCTCTACTATAAAGCCACAGTCATCAAGACAGTATGGTACTGGCACAAAGACAGACATATAGATCAATGGAACAAAATAGAAAGCCCAGAGATAAATCCACACACATATGGACACCTTATCTTTGACAAAGGAGGCAGGAATATACAATGGAGTAAAGACAATCTCTTTAACAAGTGGTGCTGGGAAAACTGGTCAACCACTTGTAAAAGAATGAAACTAGATCACTTTCTAACACTGCACACAAAAATAAACTCAAAATGGATTAAAGATCTAAATGTAAGACCAGAAACTATAAAACTCCTAGAGGAAAACATAGGCAAAACACTCTCAGACATAAATCACAGCAGGATCCTCTATGACCCACCTCCCAGAATTCTGGAAATAAAAGCAAAAATAAACAAATGGGATCTAATTAAAATTAAAAGCTTCTGCACAACAAAGGAAACTATAAACAAGGTGAAAAGACAGCCTTCGGAATGGCAGAAAATAATAGCAAATGAAGCAACTGACAAACAACTAATCTCAAAAATATACAAGCAACTTATGCAGCTCAATTTCAGAAAAATAAACGACCCAATCAAAAAATGGGCTAAAGAACTAAATAGACATTTCTCCAAAGAAGACATACGGATGGCTAACAAGCACATGAAAAGATGCTCAACATCACTCATTATTAGAGAAATGCAAATCAAAACCACAATGAGATACCACTTCACACCAGTCAGAATGGCTGCGATCCAAAAATCTGCAAGCAATAAATGCTGGAGAGGGTGTGGAGAAAAGGGAACCCTTCTACACTGTTGGTGGGAATGCAAACTAGTACAGCCACTATGGAGAACAGTGTGGAGATTCCTTAAAAATTTGCAAATAGAACTACCTTATGACCCAGCAATCCCACTGCTGGGCATACACACCGAGGAAACCAGAATTGAAAGAGACACATGTACCCCAATGTTCATTGCAGCACTGTTTATAATAGCCAGGACATGGAAACAACCTAGATGTCCATCAGCAGATGAATGGATAAGAAAGCTGTGGTACATATACACAATGGAGTATTACTCAGCCGTTAAAAAGAATTCATTTGAATCAGTTCTGATGAGATGGATGAAACTGGAGCCGATTATACAGAGTGAAATAAGCCAGAAAGAAAAACACCAATACAGTATACTAACACATATATATGGAATTTAGAAAGATGGCAATGACGACCCTGTATGCAAGTCAGCAAAAAAGACACAGGTGTGTATAAAGGACTTTTGGACTCAGAGGGAGAGGGAGAGGGTGGGATGATTTGGGAGAATGGCATTGTAACATGTATACTATCATGTAAGAATCGAATCGCCAGTCTATGTCTGACGCAGGGTGCAGCATGCTTGGGGCTGGTGCACGGTGATGACCCAGAGAGATGTTATGGGCAGGGTGGTGGGAGGGGGGTTCATGTTTGGGAATGCATGTACACCCGTGGTGGATTCATGTCAATGTATGGCAAAACCAATACAGTATTGTAAGGTAAAATAAAGTAAAAATAAAAATTAAAAAAAAAAAAAAGAACTAAGATCCCACCAGCAATGTTGCACAGCCAACAAAAGAATGTGAACTAAAACCGCAGTGAAATACCACTAAACAGCTATTTTTTTTTTAGTTTTTTATTTTTTTAATTTTAAAATCTTTAATTCTTACATGCGTTCCCAAACATGAACCCCCCTCCCACCTCCCTCCCCATAACATCTCTCTGGGTCATCCCCGTGCACCAGCCCCAAGCATGCTGCACCCTGCGTCAGACATAGACAGGTGATTCGATTCTTACATGATAGTACACATGTTAGAATGCCGTTCTCCCAAATCATCCCACCCTCTCCCTCTCCCCCTGAGTCCAAAAGTCCGTTATACACATCTGTGTCTTTTTTCCTGTCTTGCATACAGGGTCGTCATTGCCATCTTCCTAAATTCCATATGTATGTGTTAGTATACTGTATTGGTGTTTTTCTTTCTGACTTACTTCACTCTGTATAATCGGCTCCAGTTTCATCCATCTCATCAGAACTGATTCAAATGAATTCTTTTTAACAGCTGAGTAATACTCCATTGTGTATATGTACCACAGCTTTCTTATCCATTCATCTGCTGATGGACATCTAGGTTGTTTCCATGTCCTGGCTATTATAAACAGTGCTGCAATGAACATTGGGGTACATGTGTCTCTTTCAATTCTGGTTTCCTCGGTGTGTATGCCCAGCAGTGGGATTGCTGGGTCATAAGGTAGTTCTATTTGCAAATTTTTAAGGAATCTCCACACTGTTCTCCATAGTGGCTGTACTAGTTTGCATTCCCACCAACAGTGTAGAAGGGTTCCCTTTTCTCCACACCCTCTCCAGCATTTATTGCTTGCAGATTTTTGGATCGCAGCCATTCTGACTGGTGTAAAGTGGTACCTCATTGTGGTTTTGATTTGCATTTCTCTAATAATGAGTGATGTTGAGCATCTTTTCATGTGCTTGTTAGCCATCCATATGTCTTCTTTGGAGAAATGTCTATTTAGTTCTTTAGCCCATTTTTTGATTGGGTCGTTTGTTTTTCTGAAATTGAGCTGCATAAGTTGCTTGTATATTTCTGAGATTAGTTGTTTGTCAGTTGCTTCATTTGCTATTATTTTCTCCCATTCAGAAGGCTGTCTTTTCACCTTGCTTATGTTTTCCTTTGTTGTGCAGAAGCTTTTAATTTTAATTAGATCCCATTTGTTTATTTTTGCTTTTATTTCCAGAATTCTGGGAGGTGGATCATAGAGGATCCTGCTGTGATTTATGTCTGAGAGTGTTTTGCCTATGTTCTCCTCTAGGAGTTTTATAGTTTCTGGTCTTACATTTAGATCTTTAATCCATTTTGAGTTTATTTTTGTGTGCAGTGTTAGAAAGTGATCTAGTTTCATTCTTTTACAAGTGGTTGACCAGTTTTCCCAGCACCACTTGTTAAAGAGATTGTCTTTACTCCATTGTATATTCTTGCCTCCTTTGTCAAAGATAAGGTGTCCATATGTGTGTGGATTTATCTCTGGGCTTTCTATTTTGTTCCATTGATCTATATGTCTGTCTTTGTGCCAGTACCATACTGTCTTGATGACTGTGGCTTTATAGTAGAGCCTGAAGTCAGGCAAGTTGATTCCTCCAGTTCCATTCTTCTTTCTCAAGATTGCTTTGGCTTTTCGAGGTTTTTTGTATTTCCATGCAAATCTTGAAATTATTTGTTCTAGTTCTGTGAAAAATGTGGCTGGTAGCTTGATAAGGATTGCATTGAATTTGTAAATTGCTTTGGGTAGTATACTCATTTTCACTATATTGATTCTTCCGATCCATGAACTTTGCATTCCTATACACGAATAATGAGAAAGTAGAAAAAGAAATTAAGGAAACAATTCCATTCACCATTGCAACGAAAAGAATAAAATACTTAGGAATATATCTACCTAAAGAAACTAAAGACCTATATATAGAAAACTATAAAACACTGATGAAAGAAATCAAAGAGGACACTAATAGATGGAGAAATAAACAGCTATTAGAATGTCCAAAAAAACATATACTATGGCAGAATAATGCCCCCAAAAGGATGGTCCACATCCTAATCCTTCAAAGCTGGGAATATGTTATGCTACTTGGCATGTGGCTTTGCAGTTTTTCTGCTATGGAGGCAGAGCATGATTCCTTGTTCCTTTCAACCATGTAAATTGGTTCATTTAATAGAATGTTAGCTCACATGATGTTGTCCAAAGCTTGAGAAGCATGTTTGTGACTTTCTTGGCTCTCTTTCATCTTTGACATCAACATGATAAAAATGTGCTCATCTCTAGAAAGGATAATAGACTCAGAGCAGTGCCCAACCTAAATTAGCCAATTTACAAATTCATGAGAACAAATGTTTGCTTTAAATCACTTAGTGTCTGGGTAGTTTGTTGCACAGCATATTTGTAGCTTTCCGTAAAGATGGGCAGGTAAGGCTTTCTGAAGATGTATGATGTGCTGTGGAACATAATACATTATGGTGGAACCAGAAATAATACATATACTGGAATTCTGGTTCTTTGACAATAAACAAGCTTTTAAAACTCTGTTCACCTTTGTTTCTTTGCCTATTAAAATGAATATTATCATTGAACTATGAGTATTATTTGTAATATAGTATATTTAAAGCAGAGTGTGATCTGATAGCTAGAAAGTGTAATTTTATATTGGCAGGATGAAAAGAAAAAGAAAGGCCTTTGGATTCTATTAATACTATTAATAGATAAAGGAAAGAATGGGAAACTTGGCATTTATTGACTTAACTTCAAACTGGATTTCTGACTGACTCCCAATGGAATGTCAGAACAAATCTTTGCTAATACAGGGTAATGTGAAATCATTTTGTGCATCAATCATGTTGAAAAGCAAGATATCAAAGCAAGTGCAGGTCAAGCGTGGCAGGCCCTCCCATGGAGCTGAAGGTATTGACTTGGAGCCACTGCCTGATAGTACCCCACCTTGCTTTTGATTCTTAAACTCCATGAAGCATATTGAAAACACTGGCTTTGCTTAGTGATGCATTTTCCAAAATGTTATCCATGGAACAAACCTTCTTTAGAACATTATATATTTCACGGGGAAAAAATTAGTTCCATATTCAAAGTGGTTTTTAATGCTGCATTTGTAATAACTTTATTTATTTATTTTTGGCTGTGCTGGGTCTTCAGTGCTGCATGGGCTTCTTTGCTAGTTGTGGCAAGCTGGGGCTACTCTCTAGTTCCAGCGCACAGACTTCTCATTGCAGTGGCTTCTCATGTCGTGGAGCAAGGGCTCTAGTGTGCACGGGCTTCAGTAGTTGTGACAAGTGGGCTCAGTAGTTGCAGCTATTGGGCTCTAGAGCACAGGCTCAATAATTGAGGCTCACAGGCTTAGTTGCCATGTGGCCTGTGAAATCTTCCCAGACCAGGGATCAAACCCATGCCTCCTACATTAATAGGTGGATACTTTACCACTGAGCCACCGGGAAGCCCTTAAAGTGACTTTAAAATGTGTGAGCTAAACAAACTGTTAACTTTAATATATTTATAAATTTGGTATAGCTCCAGAAGAACAAGATAAAGATGAAAGTTGTATATAGCATGCAACATTTCCCATACTTACTTACTAGGAGAGTATTTTTTCTAAGCTGATTTTTCTCAATAACCATAAAGCAGAAAGACATTCTTACAAGATAAATTTAATAGTCTATGTTATTAGTACCCAAAGAGAAATCAGGAGAAATCTGATGATGATTAAGTAGGATCATTAATAACTTTGAGTACAATAATATCTATAATTTATTGGTCATCTCTCAGGTTCCAGACAGACTAAGAAACTTTATATATAGATATATTATTCCATGTATTCCTCCCATGACAACTCCAAGTAGTGAGAAATTATTATCCCTACTTTACACATAAGGAAATTCAGATAGAGTGTTTATGAAATTTTCCTAAGGTTATACTTAGTAAATGGAAAAGAGCAGGCTATAGCAATTTCACTAACAGTTTCTCCACTCATTGAGTCTCAAGGTTGGATCTCTAAACTCACTACAGTTAAGTTCAGTTCAGTTCAGTCACTCAGTTGTGTCCAATCCTTTGTGACCCCATGGACCTTAGCACACCAGGCCTCCCTGTCCATCGCCAACTCCCAGAGTTTACTCAAGCCCATGTCCATTGAGTCGGTGATGCCATAAAACCATCTCATCCTCTATTGTCCCTTTCTCCTCCTGCCTTCAATATTTCCCAGCATCAGGGTCTTTTCCAATGAGTCAGTACTTCACATCAGGTAGCCAAGCTATTGGAGGTTCAGCATCAGTCCTTCCAATGAATATTCAGGACTGACTTCCTTTAGGATGGACTGGTTGGATCTCCTTGCAGTCCAAGGGACTCTCAAGAGTCTTCTCCAACACCACAGTTCAAAAGCATCAATTCTTCAGTGCTCAGCTTTCTTTATGGTCCAACTCTCACATCCATACATGACTACTGGAAAAAACCATACCTTTGACTAGACGGACCTTTGTTGGCAAAGTAATGTCTCTGCTTTTTAATATGTTGTCTACGTTGGTCATAACTTTTCTTCCAAGGAGCAAGTGTCTTTTAATTTTATGGCTGCAGTCACCATTGGCAGTGATTTTGGAGCCCAAGAAAACAAAGTCTGTCACTGTTTCCATTGTTTCCCAACTATGTGCCATGAAGTGATGGGACCAGATGCCATGATCTTAGTTTTCTGAATGTTGAGCTTTAAGCCAACTTTTTCACTCTCCTCTTTCACTTTCATCAAGAGGCTCTTTAGTTCTTGTTTGCTTTCTGCCATAAGGGTGGTATCATCTGCATATCTGAAGTTATTGATATTTCTCCCAGCAATTTTGATTCCAGCTTGTGCTTCATCCAGTGCAGCATTTTCATGATGTATCTGCATGTAAGTTAAATAAGCAGGGTGAAAATACACAGCCTTGACGTACTCCTTTTCCTATTCGGAACCAGTCTATTGTTCCATGCCAGCTCTAACTGTTGCTTCCTGACCTGCATACAGACTTCTTAAGAGGCAGATCAGATGGTCTGATATTCCCATCTCTTGAAGAATTTTCCACAGTTTGTTGTTATCCACACAGTCAAAGGCTTTGGCATAGTCAATAAAGCAGAAGTAAATATTTTTCTAGAACTTTCTTGTTTTTTTGATGATCCAGTGGATGTTGGCAATTTGATCTCTGGTTCCTCTGCCTTTTCTAAAATCAGCTTGAACATCAGGAAGTTCATGGTTCATGTACTATTGAAGCCTGGCTTGGAGAATTTTGAGCATTGCTTCACTAGCGTGTGAGATGAATGCAATTGTGTGATAGTTTGAGCATTCTTTGGTATTACCTTTCTTTGGCACTGGAATGAAAACTGACCATTTCCAGTCCTGTGGCCACTGCTGAGTTTTCCAAGTTTGCTGGCATATTGAGTGCAACACTTTCACAGCATTATCTTTTAGGATTTGAAGTAGCTCAACTGGAATTCCATCACCTTCATTAGCTTTGTTTATAGTGATGCTTCTTAAGGCCCACTTGACTTCATATTCCAGGATGTCTGGCTCTAGGTTGGTGATCACACCATCATGATTATCTGAGTCATGAAGATCTTTTTTGTACAATTCTTCTGTGTATTTTTCCACCTCTTCTTAATATCTTCTGCTTCTGTTAGGTCCATACCATTTCTGCCCTTTATTGTGCTCATCTTTGCATGAAATATTCCCTTGCTATCTCTAATTTTCTTGAAATGATCTCTAGACTTTGCCATTCTATTGTTTTCCTCTATTTCTTTGCATTGATTGTTGAGGAAGGCTTTCTTATCTCTCCTTACTATTATTTGGAACTCTGCATTGAAATTCGTATATCTTTCCTTTTCCCCTTTGCCTTTTGCTTCTCTTCATTTCACAGCTATTTGTAAGGCCTCCTCCGACAATCATTTTGCCTTTTTTTTTGTTTCTTTTCCTTGGGGATGGTCTTGATTCCTGCCTCCTGTACAATGTCATGAACCTCTGTCCATAGATCTTCAGGCACTCTGTCTATCAGATCTAATCCCTTGAATCTATTTATCACTTCCACTGTATAATCATAAGGGATTTGATTTAGGTGATACCTGAATGGTCTAGTTGTTTTCCCTACTTTCTTCAATCTTAATTTGGCAATAAGGAGTTCATGGTCTGTGCCACAGTCAGTGCTGTTGTTTAAATGTTGTCCCCAAATTGCCTTAGTTGATTGTGATGCTCCAAAACACACACACACACACACACACACACACACACACGCACACACACACACACACGCACACACACACACACGCACACACACACACGCACACACACACACACGCACACTTCTTGGATCTGGCAGCAAATTGAGTGAAGTCGCTCAGTCGTGTCTGACTCTTTGAGACCCCATGGACACCAGGCTCCTCCATCCATGGGATTTTCTAGGCAAAGGTACTGGAGTGGGTTGCCTTTTCCTTCTCCAGGGAACTTCCCGATCCAGGGATCAAACCCAGGGCTCCAGCATTGTAGACAGACGCTTTACCATCTGAGCCACCAGGGAAGTCTCTGGCAGCGAAGGGATTTGCCATTTATCCCAGGTAGTCATAGATAAGGTGATGGGTGTGGATGAACTTAAGTCATTCCCTTGTGCTGAAGGAAGAAATAATGATGAAAGTCCCTGAGCACAATGATGGGAAGACCTCACTCCAGATAGCTGGTAGACTGTGGACAATAACTCAGCTACCGCAAAGCTTCTTAGAATAGTGCCATTAATAGTGATCCTTCCAAACACCAGGCTCTTCCTAGGTAAAGGACCTTCTCCCATCTTCATTAATTCTGGTAGAAAAATATTTCAAGTTCCCTGCTGGTAATACTGGCTTTTCCTCTCTTAGCTCCATTCCTCAGCTATCGTTTTTTAGTCTCAATTTTTTTTTCTCTCTCTCCACATCTATAGTGCTTGCCTCTTTTTCAAATTTAATTTCTTACTTACCAAATTAGTTCTCCCTTTCTCAGAGTTAGGGAAGTTTAGTAATCAAACTTTATCAGAAGATATTGGGAAATAATTTCAGTTCAAAATGTCCATATTAGAAAAACATAATTAAAATGTTCAATTCTTTGACTTCCATACTGTGTGTATTGAAATTCTTCCCCAGGTCAATCAATATCTCCTTAGATTTACAAGAGGAATTCATTAACCTTTAAATTATGGAGGGAGTTCACCCAAGAGGTAATAAGGGTATGTTGACTTGGACAGTTTACTATTGGCCTGTAAATGAGACAATTTGAATAGTATTTGGGAGATGAGATAGGCAGAACTAGATAACTGATTGACTTCCATATTTCTAGCATGGATATCTGGTTAGATGCTGGCCCCATCAACTGAACAGGGGGGATGAAATCCCATTCAAAACATGTCCTATATAAATCCTTAAAATATCTTGAACTTTGGGGTAGGCTTTCCTGGAATAACAACTTTCACAAATCATCAATAAAATTTCAAGCAGATAGAACAATTAGCAAGGTCATGACTACTCCTCAGAAATTCAACTCCACCCCAAAACTCCACTCTCCTGGGAGAACCCATTATTCCAGAGTTCACTAACAGAAAAACCTGTCTAATCTACCCATAATTTAATTGGATCATTTAATGTGGTTGATTTAAATGTGGTTTGTGGTTGATTGCCACTGTAAATATGTTCATAATCTTTCCATTGGGTGAAATGACATCTTCTCACTGTGCTTAACATCTGGCTATTCTAACAAAGCATATAATCATATTTAATGGATGAGAGTGTCTGATGGATCACAGCCAAGTGTCTGGATAATACAGTAAAGGCAATTGACAAGGATTTGCCTTATAAGATTCTACAGCAAGGGAAAGGGGTGCTTTTTCATCCAGGTGTCTTATTTAATGTACATGCCATCTCCAGTAAAACCACATACTTGGCCTCCACACTGGAATATACAGCATGTTAAGTCCCAGGACACACTGCTCTCTACTTTCTAAGAGCTCTAAATCCAGAGATTCAGACAGGCAAGTCAGCAGTACCAAGAGCATCACAAAAAATAGGAACACAAACCACAGAATGTAAGAGCAACCAATAGGGCCCCTCAGATGAGTCTGAGAAAGTAGGATATCAGATGGAGTTTAAATGAAGAGCAAAATTTCAAAGAATTATCAGAGTATAATGAAACAAAGAAGTAGAAGAGAAATATGGGCAGAGGCAGTTGCATATGTAAAATTTTGGAGATCTGAAGGAGGGCTATATGATACTTTGGGCGTCTATCCACAGTCCCACAAGGCAGGAATAACTGCGCTTCTAGAGCTAGAGAAGAACCCTGAAGGTTAGTCAGATCTGGGTCACTGTAGGCCATAATACCTGAGGGAGAGCTTCTGTATGCTGATGGTTTTAAGCTTCAGTATAAAGGAAATCTGCTTCCCTGGTGGCTCCACTGACAAAGAATGTGCCTGCAATGCAGGAGATGCAAGAGACATGGGTTCGATCCCTGGGTCTAGAAGATCCCCTGGAGAAAGAAATGGCAACCCATTCTAGTATTCTTGCCTGGAGAGTCCCATGAACTGAGGAGCCTGGTGGGCTACAGTCCATGGGTCACAAAGAGCGACTAAGTGCAAATGCATGCGTAAAGGGAACTCACATGGACAGTAAATGTGGTGAAAGAGGAGCTCTGTGCACTGAGCCCGAAGGCGGACTAACCTTCATAAATCACAGAAGTGTGGAGGAAATAGCAAAGAGGAATGGGAGGAGAAAAACATCTCAGACCAGAGGAACACAGGCCCTTTAGGAGCCAGATGAGAACCAGTACTCCAAGATGTTTTGCTGGTCCATGAGTCTGGGGGGAGGGGGTAGAGAGGTAGGCAAGGACCACAGTAGGGACATCCTTGTGGACTAGGAGGAAAGCCAAAGAACAGGACCTTCCTCCCATAGTTTCCTCATACTTCCTGTAATTCATTAAATATTCTAATCTTCACACCTGTTATTTTAGTCATTACAACAATGCAGTCATTTGGAGGATCATTCAAGGATTGCTACTCTACTCACAAGCAGATCATCTTTCCCAACAATTTTTTTGTACTCATGGATCTGTGGGTGAAGAACTCAGACATGCTATTTTGTACAACAGTATTTAGGGTTTTACCTCGGATCACTCAGCAGATGGGGACTTGAATTATCTGATAGCATCTTTTTTTTTAAATTTCACTTTATTTTACTTTACAATACTGTATTGGTTTTGCCATACATCAACATGAATCCGCCACAAGTGTACATGAGTTCCCAATCCTGAACCCCTCTCCCATCTCCCTCCCCATACCATCTCTCTGGGTCATCCCAGTGCACCAGCCCCAAGCATCCTGTATCCTGGCAAACTAGTACAGCCACTATGGAGAACAGTGTGTAGATTCCTTAAAAAACTGGAAATAGAACTGCCTGATGACCCAGCAATCCCACTTCTGGGCATACACACTGAGGAAACCAGAATTGATAGCATCTTTAGTTACACATCTGGCAGTTGATATTTCATGTTGTCTGGGGCCTCAGCTGGGATTGTGATCTAAAACACCTACAATAGATTTTTTCAAGGACTCTGTTTTCTTGCTTCGAAGTAGCCTTGGAGAAGAAATAGAACTATGTAGTGCTCAATACTCTAAGCATTAGTTCGGGTTTTAGCTAAGAATATCAGTGGCTCAAATATCACATAGCATCAATTCTCCCAGATTCTGTGGGTTAGAAGTGAGCAACAAGCACCCTCAATCTCAAGATGAAGAGAAATAAAATCTACCCTATAATGGGTGAATGGCAAGTTCTATAAAAGCAAATGGAGAAAAAAAATTTTCATTAAATTATTTGGAAAATGCAATGTGTCACATGGAGGACTGTTGGAATTCTTCCAGCCCACAATTTGGCAACCACTTATTCTTGCTCATTTCGTTATTTCAATAAGGAAACCAAGTTGAAACTTTTCCTCATACCAAACCCAAAAACTGACCCCAAATGGGTCATTGACCTACACGTAAGAGCTAAAATTTTCAAACAGAATCTTCATGACCTCAAGTTAGGAAAATCCTTCTTAGATTTGACACTATAACCTCAAATGACAAAGGATAAAACAGATAAATTAGACAATATAAACTAAAATTCTTGTGCTTTAGAGGACACCATCAAGAAATTGAAAACATAACACATAAATTGGGAAAAATTTTTTGCAAATACTATATATAATAAGGAACTTTGAATCTAGCATATACAAAGAATTCCTACAACTAATATTAAAAAGACAAGTATCCAATTTTAAAAATGGACAAAGGATTTGACTAACAATTTCTCTTAGGAAGACACATAAATACCCAAATAGTACATAAAAAGGTGTTCAACATAATTAACCATCAAAGAAATGGTAATCAAAACCACAATGAGATACACACCCTTTAGAACAGTTATAAAGAAAAAGACAAATAATAATATATGATGGCAAAGATGTAATGAGACTGGAACGCTGAGATCTTGCTTATGGGAATTTAAAATGCTGCAGCTGCTTTGCAAAAAAAAAAAAAGTTTCACAGTTCCTTGAAAAGTGAAACTAAATAACTAAAAGTCATTTGATCCAGCAAATCTACTTCTAGGCATTAGTCAAGAAAAATGAAAACATGTGAAAGTGAAAGTCGCTCAGTTGTGTCCAACTCTTTGTGATCCCATGGACTATACAGCCCATGGAATTCTCCAGACCAGAAGACTGGAGTAGGTAGCCTTTCCCTTCTCCAGGGATTCCCAACGCAGGTCTCCCACATTGCAGGAGGATTCTTTACCAGCTGAGCAACAAGGGAAACCCAAGAATAGCCTATCCCTTCTCTAGCGGATCTGCCCGACTCAGGAATCGAATCAGGGTCTCCTGCATTGCAGGCAGAATCTTTACCAACTGAGCTATGAGGGAAGCCCAGTGAAAACATACATCCACACAAAAACTGGTACAACTGATGTACATAGATAGCAGCATTAGTCATAATAGCCAAGAAGTGGCAAAAATTGATGAATGGATAAATGTGGTATGTCCAAACAATGGAATATTGCTTAATATGTACAAGGATGCAGATATTAATACATACTACACCACCACTGAACCTTGAAAATATTTTACTAAGTTAAAGAAACCAGGTAAAAAATATAACATAGGGTATGAATCAATTTGTATGAAATGTTCAGAATATGCAAATGTACAGGGACAGAAATTATTTTAGGAATTGCCTAGGACTTTGGGAGGGAAGGAATTTGAAAGGAAACAGGAATGACTGATAATGGATACAGAGTATCATTTTGGGGTGATAAAATATTCTAAATTTGACTGTGGTCAAGTTTCAACTCTGAATATACTGAAAGCTATCATGTTATACATTTTAAATGAGTCACTTGCTAAAGTATATGAGTTATAGCTCAATAATGCTCTTGTATTAATACCAACAACAAAAAAATCCAAAGTTGTTTCTTATTTAAAATAATGTTCAATAAAATTTAATTTTTGAATATTGTTCTTAGTCTGATTTTAACTGAAAAAGCCCCTCCCCTGCCAGAAGCAAATGTTTGCATCCAAGGATTGCAAATTTTGGCAACTGTGAAGAAATCCAGAGAAAATAAAGTTTGTTTTTATTTTATTTATTTTATTGAAATATAATTGATTTACAACATTGTGTTGGCATCTGGTATACTGAAAAGTGATACAATTATACATATGTATAAATATACTTTTTCATATTCTTTTCTGTTATGACTTACTTCAGTATATTGAATATAGTGCCCTGTACTATACAGTATGATCTTGCTGTTTATTTATTTTATATATAGCAATTTCTATCTGCTAATCACAAAACTCTCAATCTATTGTTCCTCCACTCCTTCTCCCTTTTGGTAAATATAAGTTTGTTTTCTATGTCTGTAAGTCAGTTTCTATTTCATAAATAAATTCATTTGTGTCATAGATTAGATTCCACATGTATGTGATATAATAGGACATTTGTCTTTGTCTGACTTACTTCACTTGGTGTGATAATCGCTAGGTCCATCCATGTTGCTGGAAATGGCGTTATTTCATTTTTATGGCTGAGCAGTACTCCACTGTATATATGTACCACATTTTCTCTATCCATTCATCTATTGATGGACACTTCAGTTGCTTCCATGTCTTGGCTATTGTAAATAGTGCTGTTGTGAACTTTGGGGTACATGGATCTTTTTGAATTAGAGATTTCTCTGGATATGTGCCCAGGAGTCAGATTCCTGGATCATATAAGCCCAATTTTTAAATTTAAATTTAATTTATTAAAGTTCTTATTTGCTGCCTTTCCCTCCAGGCCTACCTTAATCTCTTTTGGCTCTAAGGAGGGTCTGCACCAAAGAGTAGGTAGAACCAGTTCAGGAAGCTGAGTACAAGCCTGCTTGCATACGGGATCTCCTTCTGGAATTTCATCTGAGGACTCCAGAGCTCTGGGTGGCAGTAGTGGGTGTGCTTTCCTGGAAGCCAGGAGACCCTGCTGCAGTCATGCAATGCTGAGCCTGCCCCTGCACTTCTCTGGACATCCCATTCTCTTTTTTATTATTATAAATGCTATATCATGGTCCAGTTACTACACAGGATCACTGCAAAGAATAAAATCAAAATAAGTGAAAGTGATTAGAACACTTTTAAATCACTTTCTAAATGTATCCCAAGCTATGGGTAACTGTATCAAAGCTCTCATCTTGCAGACAGAGCAGCCAGGGAACAGTGTTGAGTTTCTGGACCATAGAGTGACAGAGTCAGGCCTAAAATCCGGGTCTGTATTTGTATTTCTCTCCCTTCAGACAAGACTCCTGGTAATCCACAGACCATTCTCAGACCATACTTGTATCCCAACAAATTACAGAAATTGATTTCCTTGACAATCCATGCATGTGGTTTTAAGAATCAATTAGGTTTTGAAATATACTGTAAATTTTCACATCTGTTACTTTAGAATATCAGTCGTATTTGTTAAAGATTTATTTCTAGTCAGAAATTCTTGTTTGATGCGATTGACTGAAAAAGATTAAGGGAGTATCTTATACAGCCACTGAATTGACTGTCCAATTATCAATTGGCAGAACTGATGAAAGAGAAAAGTTTTTTTTTTTTTTTTTTTTGCACTGCCATCAAGAGAAAAGAAGAAGAGCTCAGGATCAAAGAAGATAATGCATATGCAAGTACTTTGTGATCGTCAAACCTGTGAGGATATATATGTTAATCTAAAAGAAGGTTAAATTTGCTATCTTTCCATCTGTGGAGAAAATATAAGTAATATATAAATAAATATTAATAAGAAAAAACTTCAGTAGTATGAATTGATAGACTTCCTTGATGGTGAGCATTTGTGGAATTTTAATATGGGCATTTATGTCTCATCAAAGTTGCTGGATTATCATCTATTTGATCAGTTCAAAATGAAGCAGGTTAACATTTTTATCCTCCCTCTTCATAAAGAAGAATGTAGATAAACAAATGAGCTAAATGTTTCACATAGGATCCAACACACATGTGCACGCGCACACACACACTCCCTGATTGCACCATGCCATGCTCTCTTCTGGATGGTCCTTCCATCAGAAACACACTTACTTCATTCTTTTATTCATAGGCTTATTTTTCTGATAGATGGCAAAACCTAATTGTACTCCCACAACTCAGCATATACTTCTTTCTTTGAGAAGCCATCCCTGATTACCTCTCCACACTGACCCCTCACCGACCTCCAACCACGCAAGAAAATTAATAATCCACATTCGGAACTGCTTTCAACATTGCATGTCTTATACTGCTGGTAGTTATATCTTTGTCTCACCTCTAGACTGTGAGCCTCATGAGACTGGGGATCATGCTTGGAATGATTATTTTTCCGCCCCGTGTGCTTTTTACTCTGTAAAAGAATCTGCCATGGAAAGAGGCTCCATGGATATTTGGTGAGTGGATAAAATTGCAGAACTGAATGAGAACACATGTCAGGTATAATGGCCTACAGACTCTCTGTGCTGGGTCTCTGTTCTTGTAGGCACAACAGAGCACAAACTTCCCAGTGGCCCTGCAGGCCATGGTCCTCCCAAGTTACCTCCCTCCCTAGGCTGCTAGCTCCTTCTGGCCAGAGGCCATGTCTTAACCTTCATGTGCTGGATCCGTGCTGGGCACTTGGGCAGGCTTAGAATGTGAACTACCACATGGAAATTCCAACCTCAAGGAGAGTCACTTAGCATTTTCCAAGATAGAGAATATATTTGAATTGAGGTCATAGCCTGAGTCAGTTTTGGAGCCTGACAGCTTAAAGATTTTTACTTTATACCCATTAATCTTGATTCTCAAATCACACACTCCCTTCCATGACATATAGAAATGGGAGACCCTCTCTATTCTAGCCCCCTGAGAAGCCACAGACCAGATAGGCCTTTAAACCATGTCAGCCAGAAACCTGAGTGAATCCAGAGCTCTGCTGAGCAAATGAAGAGCCATCTCTAGGTCTTTGGTTCCTCTGTGGACACTACCTTCTTCTTCCTTCTTCTCTGCTATGGTTTTCTTTGCTCACTGGAGCCTCACTTTGATCTCTCCTGCCCACTCCAACCTGAGTCCATCTTCAACAGCATCTCTCTCCATGTAGCCTCCCTGTTCCTCATCCTCACCTGGGGTGGGCACCTATCTATGGAGAACTGTCTCCAGGACCAGTGAAGATGTGAGCAGCCCAGGAACAGAGTCTCCTCCACAGCCCAGCTGGCCTCCCCTTTTCTGTGCCTCTTACCTGATGCACAGTCTTTAGGTTGAACTGTGGAAATGACCCCAGCTGAGGCTATATTTTCAAAACATGCCTGGTGTTGCTTTTAATATGGCTTCAGGTCTCTGGTATAATATATTCATTAAATATGGACAAAGCGACCTAAAATAAACCTATTCTGTACTACTTACACCTCTCACAATCCACCCTAAGGAAAGTCTGCTAAATAAAAGTGTCTTTTGCTTAAAGATGTACATTTCAATTTGATTTGTTGGGAAGAAAAACAATATAAGCAATGTAAATCCATGACATTAGCTCACTTTTATGAAGTGTTTGTAATAACATAATCATTATGTGTTTTGTGTTAAAAATCAAAATCCAAAAATGTCTGTTAACTACATTCAAAACTATGTATAAGGGCATTATTTGTTCTTTTTCTGGCTGAGTAATATTCCATTGTATATACATACCACATGTTTTTTTATCCATTCCTCTGTTGAGAGACATTTAGGTTACCTCCATGTCCAGGCTATTATAAATAGTGCTGCAGTAAATTTTGGGGTGCATGTGTCTTTTGAAATTATGGTTTTATCCCAGTATATGCCCAGGAGTGGGATTGTTGGATCATATAGCCATTCTATTTTTAGCTTTTTAAGGCACCTCCATATTATTTTACATAGTGGCTATACTAACTTACATTCCCACCAACAGTGTGGGAGGCCTCCCTTTTCTCCATACCCTCTCCAGTATTGATCATTTGTAGATTTTTTGATGATGGCCATTCTTGCAAGAATAAGATGATACCTCACTGTAGTTTTGATTTACATTTCTCAAATAATTAGTGACTGCAGCCATGAAATTAAAAGAAGCTTGTTCCTTGGAAGAAAAGATATGACAAACCTAGACAGAAGACCCCGATTTGATTCCTGGGTTGGGAAGATCCGCTGGAGAAGGAATAATCTAGCCACTTCAGTATTCTTGGGCTTACCTTATGGCTCAGCTAATAAAGAATCTGCCCGCGATGCAGGAGAGTTGCGTTCAGTCCCTGGGTTGGGAAGATCCCCTAGAGAAGGGAAAGGCTGCCCACTCTAGTATTCTGGCCTGGAGAATTCCATGGACTATATAGCCCATGGGGTCACAAAGAGTAGGACACAACTGAGACGCTTTCACTTTCAGACAGTGTTTTAAAAAGCAAATAGCATTGTACCTACAAAATCCACATAGTCAAAGCCATGGTTTTTCCAGTAGTCACGTATGGATATGAGAGTTGGACCATAAAGAAGACTGGGTGCCGAAGGATTGATGCTTTTGAACTGTGGTGTTAGAGAAGACTCTTGAGAGTCCCTTAGACTGCAAGGAGATCCAACCAGTCCATCCTAAAGGAAACCAATCCTGAATATTCATTGGAAAGACTGATGATGCTGAAGCTGAAACTCCAATACTTTGGCCACCTGATGTGAAGAACTGACCCATTTGAGAAGACGCTGATACTGGGAAAGATTGAAGGCAGGAGGAGAAGGGGATGACAGAGGATGAGATAGTTGGATGACATCACCAGCTCAATGGACATGAGCTTAAGTAAACTCCAGGAGATGGTGAAGAACAGGGAGGCCTGGTGTGCTGCAGTCCATGGGGTTACAAAGAGTCAGACACAACTGAGCAATTGAACAACATGAGAGTGGTGCTTCATGACTGCTCACCCCTGCACAGGACTCCAGGACTTGGTGAATCTTTACTCTATCAGTCTTCAGTCAGTGGGTATGTTGGTTCTTCCTAGTCTTTGACATTACAAACAAGGCTCTAATGTCTGTTCATGTATGCAACAAGCATATTTTTTCATTTCAATGCACCATAATAGATTGTTTCCTCAAAATATTTAACAATATTTAATATTGTTTCCTCAAAATAATTTCCATGAGGAAGATCAAGGGTACCCATTTCCCCAGCATCTCAAGAACAGACAACAAGAAAGGTTTTTTTTGTTTGTTTTTGTATTTTCCTAGCTGTTAGTGAGGTTGGGCATCTCTTTACATGATTTTTAGGCCTTGCTGTTTTCTCTGTGGGCTCTGTAAATTGTCTATTCATCATAGTTTCCACTTATTCTATCGGAATGTCAGTTGTTCAATTTGTAGGAAGCTTGTGTCTGTTAAGCAAAGTTTGCCAAATGATACACTATAGTATTTGCTACACATGGATTAGAGGCATGCTGAAATGTGTGTCACTTTGTTCCTCAGGCAGCCTGGTGGAGACTGAGGCATCATCCCCCAGACCTCATCGCTCAGGTTGTACCTAGCCCTATTCATCTATCCCAGGATGCTGAACACATATTATTCACGTCCATGTGGGCTGTGATGTGAAATTAGTTGTAAAGTGTATATAAACACATAAAACTTTGGCATATAGATTAAAATTTGTATTCAGTCATTTAGTATTTACCTGCATTGGTAGGAAAACTTAACATAAACTTTTTCTGGCAGTTTATATAATCATTTATATTTACCTTGCCTTGGGTATTCCCGTCTAATTGTTTAGTTGAATATAGTTTCAGGGATTTTTGTTTGTTTGGTTCACTGTTATATCCTTAGTGCCTGGAACAGTGTCTGGCTCATAGTATTAATATATGCTCAACAAGCATTAGTTTAACTAATAAATTAACTATAATGCAGGGTGGTACGTGTGATGAAATGGAGACATCGATACTGTGTGCATGTATGTGTATGTGTGTTTAAAAAGTAAGGCTTAAGTTAATTGGGGGTGGTGAAATGATGTGGGTCTTTCTCAGTCTTTTCAATCTTTCAAGCTTCTGTTTCTCTGTTCAATCTTCTGCATCTTCTGTTTCTCTTCATGTGTCCTGTATCAGCCTGTTTCATGTCTCTCTTTTCTGTGTCAATCGTCAGGGATAAGGCCACAGGCCATAGTGGAGTTTTGAGACTCCAAGCAACAGTTCCTAGCAGGTACATGTTCAAGTTCCTCCACAGTACTGAAGGGGACCCTCCTTACATCTGTGAGGTTTTTCCAGACCAAACTGCCCCAGCACCAGATCCATCAGCTGAGCCAAAATTCCCTCTGTTTCTTCCAGTATCAGGACCCTGAAGGCTACAGAGAGACTACAGGTGTGCAAGACACAGAAGTACTGGTCTGGGGGTGGTACTGAGCATCAAGGGCAGTAATTAAAAGCAATCAGGCAGGAATGAGTCGGGATGGACTCTGTCCATTACTGGTGCATGATACTGTGCTTTCACTTTAATTTCTTTGGACTCTAATATCTGGGATGTAAAAAGATGATAACAATACCCACCACAGTGTCATGATAATTTAATGCCACAAAGTGTCTGAAGGTTGTAGGTTATGGATAATAGCTGTTATAGATACAGCAGTATCTCCAGAGAAGCTACTTTGTTACTTGTGTACAAGGCATCCTCTGATAAGAGTTTACCTATTTGTAAAGAGTCTCTTGCTCTATTTCCATTCCAGGTGAAGAGCAACTGATCACACCAGATGTGTTACTGCAAATTACTGTTGCATTTCCTCATCATGTTTAGAACACCCTGCATCATTTCTGCTGCCAGGGTATCTGCAGGATGAGGGAGCTGCAGAAAGGGGCAATTGAGGCAGCAGATTGCACTGGGACTCAGACACCCAGGACCCTGCCCCAGACTTGGGGCTGTGCCTGCCCCCAGGGAGAAACCAAGTCAGAATCACCGAGGGCTCAGGAGAAGGAATGCTCTGCAGGGAGCAGGAGCATTGCTGTGTGTGCTCCTCTTCTCCATCAGCCTGCGTTGTGTTTCCATCAGAATCCACAGAGCCCCAAGGAGTCCCCAGCCCACCCCACTCAACCTTCTCCCCACCTCTATTTACTTGTTGTTGCTTAGTTGCTAAGCCGTGTCTGAATTTTGTGACTCCATGGACTGTAGCCTGCCAGGCTCCTGTCTTTGGAATTTCCCAGGCAAGAATACTGGAATGAGTTGCCATTTCCTTCTTCAAGGTATCTTCCCAATCCAAGTATTGAATCCAAGTTTCCTGCAGGCAGATTCTTTACCACTAAGCCACCAGGGAAGCCCCATATGTACCTGTATAAGTACCCAAAAGGTTCACTGACAAAACAATCCCCCCAAAGCTCCCCTTTTCCTCTTTGTTTTCAATGCCTACCTTTGTTCTCAATTGCCTATGGCAATCACCAATCTGTGTTCTGTCTCTGTTTCTGCCTTTCTTCAGAATGTCATATCACCTGAGTAATATAGTGAGTAGCCTTGAATCTGGTTTCTTTCACTCAGCAAAACTGCATTTGAGATTTAAAATTTAATTTCATGTCTTCGTAGTTTCTTTTTATTGCTTAATTGCTGTCATTGCTTAATTAATTGATTAATGTTGCATTGTATAGATAAACCATAATTTGTCTATTCACCAGTTGAAGGGCATTTGTGTTTTCTCCATTTGGGAGCTATATAAATTAAAGTCACTATATATAAATGTTTTTTACAAAATGCTAGTCACCCTTCAAGTCCCAGCCCTCACTCCACTTTTTCATCCTCTCCTTTGCCCTCCCCATCACCAATATTTCTTGTTGCTGTGCAGTCACTATGTTGTGTCCAACTCTTATACCAGGCAACTCTGTCCTAACCATCTCATCAACAGATGCAAAGTGAAACAGCAGCCTACCAAATGACAGAAAGCATTTGTAAACAATGTATCTGACAAGGGGTTCATATACAAAATAGACGAAGAACTCACAGAACTCAATCACCAAAAATAACCAAAAATGGTCAGAACACCCAAACAGGTATTTTTCCAAAGAACATGCAAATGGCCAATGGACACAGGAAAAGATGTCAGCATCATTTATCTGCAGGACTTCTCTGATGGTCCAGTGGTTAAGACTCCATGCTACCAACGCAGGGGACACAGTTTCTAGCCCTGGTGGGGTAATTAAGATCCCACTTGCCATGTGGAGCGGCCAAAAGATAAAATTTTTTAAAAATCCTTTATAATCAGGGAAATGCACACCAGAACCATAATAAATATCAAGTCACACCGGACAGAATGGCTATCATCCAAATGATGACAAATAAGCATTTTCAGGGATATGGAAAAAAGGGGAACTCTTGTGCACTTTTGTTGGAGATGTTAATTGGTACAGACACTATGGAAAACAGTATGAACAGTACAGATTTTTCTCAAAAAGTTAAAAATAGAGCTACCATATGATACAGGAATCCCACTTGGGGGTATCTTTCTGAAGGAAAAAAGAACTAATTTAAAAAGATATATACATCCTTATGCTTATGGGACTTTATTGACAATAGCCAAGATATGGAAGCTATCCAGATGTGTACCAATAGGCAAATGGATAAAGAAAATTTCATATATATATATATATATATTTCATATACACATATACATGGAATATGACTCAGCCACAAAAGAAAATGAAATCTTAAAACAACATGGATGGACTGAGAGAACATTATGCCAAGTGACATATGTCAAACCAAGAAAGAGAAATACCTTATGATGTCATATATAGAATCCACAAAACAAAATAAATGAACACAACAAAATAGAAATTGACTCAAGGATTCCAAGAATAAGCTGGTGGTTGCCAAAGGGGGAGGGGAGTAGGGGATGAGTTCAATAAGTGAAAAAGATTGCTTCCTCCAGTTTCAAATTTACAGTTATAAAACATGGGAATGTAATGAAAGCATAGGGAATAGAGTTCCTAACAGTGTAATAACTTTCAATGGTGGTGAATGGTAACTAGACATATTGGTGATCATTCTATAATGTATAAAAATATCAAATCACTATGTGATATACCAGAAAAATAATATAATATTGCAAGTCAATTATATTTCAAATTGAAAGAGTAGGAAGAGTATCTTAAAAAAGAAAGAGTGTAATGAGACTGAACTAAATTGAACTGAATGAGATAGAAAGAGGTTGGCAGATGAAACTTTGAAAGGATGTGTGTTGGAAGGATAGTGTCCACTGAAGTTTGACTCTCAAGTGGCCCAGACAAGATGAGGACTCAAAGAGGAGTAGCCATGTGATGTTACTGAAAGCTCTGCTTTTCCCTTTGTTTAAGTAGGCTTCATGATATATTTTAAAGCAGTTTTGAGTTGACAGCAGAATGGAGCAGAGTAGAGAGAGGTCCCACATGGACCCTGCTCTGTTGTTGCTGTCTTCGTATATCCTACACTCAAACGCAGGTACTCAGTTCAGTTCAGTTCAGTTCAGCTAGGTCACTCAGTTGCGTCCAATTTTTTACAACCCCAAGGATTGCAATATGCCAGGCTTCCCTGTCCATCACCAACTCCTAGACCTTACTCAAACTCTTGTTCATTGAGTCGGTGATGCCATCCAACCATCTCATCCTCTGTCGTCCCCTTTTCCTCCTGCCTTTAATCTTTCCCAGCATCAGGGTCTTTTTCAATGAGTCAGTTCTTCACATCAGGTGGCCAAAGTATCGGAGTTTCAGCTTCAACATCAGTCCTTCCAATGAATATTCAGGACTGATTTCCTTTAGGAGGGACTGGTTGGATCTCCTTGCTGTCCAAGGAACTCTCAAGGGTCTTCTCCAACACCACAGTTCAAAAGCATCAATTCTTCAGCGCTCAGCTTTCTTTATACGCCAACTCTCATATCCATACATGACTACTGGAAAAAACCATAGCTTTGACTAGATGGACCTTTGTTGGCAAAGTAATGTCTCTGCTTTTTAATATGCTATCTAGGTTGATCATAGCTTTTCTTCCAAGAAGCAAGCATCTTTTAATTTCATGGCTGCAGTCACCATCTGCAGTGATTTTGGAACCCCAAAAAATAGTCTGTCACTGTTTCCATTGTTTCCCAACTATGTGCCATGAAGTGATGGGACCAGATGCCATGATCTTAGTTTTCTGAATACTGAGCTTTAAGGCAACTTTTTCACTCTCCTCTTTCTCTTTCATCAAGAGACTCTTTAGTTTTTCTTCACTTTCTGCCATAAGGGAGATGTCACCTGCATATCTGAGGTTATTGGCATTTCTCCTGGCAACCTTGATTCCGGCTTGTGCTTCATCCAGCCCAGTGTTTCTCTTGATGTACTCTGCATATAAGTTAAATAAGCAAGCTGACAATATACATCCTTGGCATACTCCTTTCCCAATTAGGAACCAGTCTGTTGTTCCATGTCCAGTTCTAACTGTTGCTTCTTGACCAGCATAAAGATTTCTCAGGAGGCAGGTCAGGTGGTATTCCCATCTCTTTCAGAATTTTCCACAGTTTGTAATGATCAACACAGTCAAATGTTTTGGCGTAGTCAAAGCAAAAGTAGATGTTTTTCTAGAACTCTCTTGCTTTTTAGAGATGTTGACAATTTGATCTCTGGTTCCTCTGTCTCTTCTAAATCCAGCTTGAACATCTGGAAGTTCATGGTTCATGTACTGTTGAAGCCTAGCTTGGAGAATTTTGAGTATTACTTTGCTAGTGTGTGAGATGAGTGCAGTTGTGTGATAGTTTGAGCATTCTTTGGCATTGCCTTTCTTTGGGATTGGAATGAAAACTGACTTTTTCCAGTTCTGTGGCCACTGCTGAGTTTTCCAAGTTTGCTGGCTTATTGAATGAAGCACTTTCACAGCATCATCTTTTAGGATTTGAAATAGCTCAACTGGAATTCCATCACCTCCACTAGCTTTGTTCATAGTGATGCTTCCTAAGGCCCACCTGACTTCACATTCCAGGATGTCTGGCTCTAGGTGAGTGATCACACCATCATGGTTATCTGGGTCATGAAGATCTTTTTTGTATAGTTCTTCTGTGTATTGTTCCACCTCTTCTTAATATCTTCTGCTTCTGTTAGGTCCATACCATTTCTGTCCTTTATTGTGCTCATCTTTTCATGAAATGTTCCCTTGGTATCTCCAATTTTCTTGAAGAGATCTCCAGTCTTTCCCATTCTATTGCTTTCCTCTATTTCTTTGCATTGATTACTGAGGAAGGCTTTCTTATGTCTCCTTGTTTTTCTTTGGAACTCTGCATTCAAATGGGTATATCTTTCCTTTACTCCTTTCACTTCTTTTCTTTTCACATATATTTGTAAGGCCTCGTCAGACAACAATTTGCCTTTTTGCATTTCTTTTTCTTGGAGATGGTCTTGATCACTACCTCCTGTACAATGTCACAAAACTCAGTCCCTAGTTCTTCAGGCACTCTATCAGATCTAATCCCTTGAATCTATCCATAACTCCCACAGTACAATCATAAGAGATTTGATTTAGGTGATACCTGAATGGTCTAGTGGTTTTCCCTGCTTTCTTCAATTTAAGTCTGAATTTGGCAATAAGGAGTTCATGATCTGAGCCACAGTCAGCTCCTGGTCTTGTTTTTGTTGATTGTCTAGAGCTTCTCCATTTTTGGCTGCAAAAATTATAATCACTCTTATTTTGATGTTGACCATCTGGTGATGTCCATGTGTAGAGTCTTCTCTTGTGTTGTTGGAAGAGGGTGTTTGCTATAACCAGTGTGGTGTGTTCTCTTGGCCAAAGTCCATTAGCCTTTGCCCTGCTTCATTTTGTACTCCAAGGCCAAATTTGCCTGTTACTCCAGGTGTTTCTTGACTTCCTACTTTTTCATTCCTGTCCCCTGTATTGAAAAGGACATCTTTTGGGGGGTATTAGTTCTAGAAGGTCTATCAGATCTGTATATCAGACCTAATCCCTTGAACATATTTGCCACTTCCACTGTATCATCGTAAGGGATTTGATTTAGGTAATACCTGAATTGTCTAATGTTTCCCCCTACTTTTTTTAAGTCTGAAATTGGTCCTCAGAGCCTCCCAAGTCCCCAACTGTCTTATCATCATCCTGTGTGTTGGTTAACACTGATGAATCTGCATGGCCACATTGCTATCACCAGAGTTCAAAGTTTGCATTAGAATTCACTCCTGGTAGCGTATATTCGATGGGTTTTGACAAATGAATCTCATGTGTGTATCACACTAAACACTGTCATGGAAATTCATTGACACCAAGGAGTCCATCTATACCAAGGAGTTCTAGGACTGATGTGTTTCATTTTGAAAGACACAGCCTGTGTTCACAGAGTTTCTGAAGAGTAACTGAGAGCATGTAAGCATACTGAGGAACCAAGCCAAGGAAGGAGGTAAAATTGAAGATTCCTTCAAGAAAGATGTTGCCAAGACAAAATGTTAACTCCACCCTTTTAGGTTGTTGGCTAGTCTTGAGAATTAAATGGACATGAGACAGATTCACAGGAGAGAAGCATGCACATTTATTTTCCCTGTTTTACATGACCTGGAGAACCATCCTAAGAAATGAAGAAAGACCCAGAGAAGTGGCAAAATCTAAATGTTTTTCTATTGGGTTGAAAAAAGAGAGGCAGTTGTGGAAAAGTAACTGCAGTATGTGGGGAGGCGAAGAAGGGTGAGAATTCTGTTGAACAAGATCTCTTCCTCCTCTCATTCTCCACTCTCTGTCCTTGACAATAACAATATCATTCTCCTTCCAGGAGAGGGAAGACATCTTTCATTGGGGGACAGAGAGGGGACAGTTGGGGGGAGAGGGGACTGGAAGGAGGGGCAGGGGGTGGGGAACAGTGGTAGGGGGATGGATATGCCATCACCTGCTTCCAGGAAGAAAAAAGGGAAGAGTCACACGCTCTTCTTGCACCTACTGCTTTGCTGTTTGGGGTGGAGGGGGGGGGAGGTTGTTTGTTTTTGCTGCTAGGGTTTTTTCCTTTTGTTTTGTTTTTTAATGTCTTAGCTCAAACAATATTCTGGTTTACTTTACATCTAAATCCTACCTGGTGTTTGATTTCTGACGGGAGGAAAGTCACATTTTTCTGATATGATGGGACTGGTCAGGTGGAAAAGGATAAGATGGGTGTGGGCCCATGCCTGTTCTTTTCTTGTGTGTAGGGAAGATGATTCTGCTCTTGCTGGATGGGACCTGCACTCAGGCCTCCCCATTGGTTTCATTGCACATGGACATGGGGTGGCAGCATGAGCAGTCAGCAGACCAGAGGGGTCCTTGGGGAGCTTTGTGAGCGGAGGAAGCCAGATAAAGGGGCCCCAGGAAGCAACCTCATTTTCCTGGCAATAGAGGCCAACAGAACTTGGAACCCAGGGAACCACGCACCACATTCTAGAGAAGATCCCTACCCAGCTCACTTGGTAGGAGAAACTCAAATGGACATGGTCTTCTCTGTCCTGATGTCCTGAGACCCTGGCCTCAGAAACCGTCTCACAGTGACCACCTTTTCCGACACTGCAGATATTTGGTCGGGTCTCATTCCTGATGTCTTTGGCCATTTGCCTAGAGGGACCCAACGGAAACACAAGGAGACCCAAGACAGGCAGTCCAGGCTGAGCCACCACTCTGATCCCACCCGAGTAGCCCCGTATCCTCTCCCTATGTGTGTGGAAGGAGAAGGGGTCATGCGGAGTGGGTCTGCTTCCAGCAGGAGTAGGCTGATGAGGAGTCAGAGCCTGGCAGGCTGGTCTTAGCCATGAATCAGTGCTCTGCAGGCCCCGTTTCTTCCCCTTCCTCTGTGTAAAAGGAGCCCAAAGTCAGACCAGGACAAGATGGGTTTTTTGAGATACTAGTCTACCATTTTCTCAGTCTGCTAACCTTTCAATTGAAGTCATTATTTCTTGCCCCCGTAACTTGCTTCCTAATTTATTGGCCTATCTTGCAGGTGACAGAGGCAGCCTGGGCTCAGTAACAGTCAAAGTTGTTTGGGTGGGATGTGGAGAGCCATCCCACATCCCAAGGTTTATCCCAAGCCCTCTAGGTGTGTCTCCTTCCCCTAAGGTGGATATCTGAGCAGACACAGGTCTGTGCCATCTGAGAGTAGAAGGTAGGGTAAGAAGAAAAGGCAGCAATAATGGCCAAGCAGCATTTCAATATCTCTGGGCCAGGCTGGCTGCTGGTCACTGTCATCAAAAAGCTTCACATTGCAGATCGTCAAGGAGCTCATTGATGAGAATACAAAACCCATCTTCCTGAGTGAGGGATGGAGACACCACACTGCCAATGAGGGCCAGCACAGGTTGGTGAGTGTGGCCAAGGAAAGCAACTTCAGAATCAGGATTCAGAGATGAACAGGAAAAATCCTCCTGCCAGACACCTCCCAGGGAACTCCCCAGGGTTCCATTCAGGGTTTATGTGCAGCTCAGCACATCTGGTTCTGACTTAGAGCCCCTGTGTCAACTTTCTCCTGAATTAGCTGGAGAACCTCAACCTACTGGAAAGAATTTAGCACTTTCAATTGGTTATATTTTTAAATTTAAGATTTTCAAATATTATGAAGCTGAGAAATAAATTAGATGCTGAAGTTGATGCAAACCTTTAAAAAAAAAGGTTACATTTTTAATTTTTTTTAATGTTTGTGATTGTCAAGATACCTTGACTGTTCTCACTGATTAACTTTACTAGTAAAGGTTATAATACAGATTTATAAAATGAGTAGATACTATGGTTACTTTTATCCCTTTTTTACATATTGATGGTCTGGAACAGATTTAGCAAATTTAAACAAATTGTGCTTTACTTTGCAGAATTGAGTGAAAATTAAGCCTTGTCACTTTCTGAGTTGGGGGATACCAGAAAAAGAAATACACTCGGACACATTGGACAGCTTTTTCACTTCTGCAAGCATCACTGTAAAAGCGAAACAGTAAATCAGCTTGAACGTTAGTCCCTCCAATGAACAGCAGGAGTGATCTCATTTAGATGGACTGGTTAGATCTCCTTGCAGTCCATGGGTCTCTCAAGAGTCTCTCCAACACCATAGTTCAAAAGTATCAGTTCTTCGACACTCAGCTTCCTTTATAGTCCAACTCTCACATCCACACATGACTACTGGAAAAACCATAACCTAGACGAGAGGGACTTTTGTCGGCAAAGTAATGTCTCTGCTTTTTAATATGCTGTCTAGGTTGATATAACTTTCCTTTCAAGAAGTAAACGTCTTTTAATTTCATGGCTGCAATCACCATCTGCAGTGATCCTGGAGCCCAAAAAATTGAAGTCTGCCACTGTTTCCACTGTTTTCCCATCTACTTGCCATGAAGTGATGGGACTAGATGTCATGATCCTAGTTTTCTGAATGTTGAGCTTTAAGCCAACTTTTTCACTCTCCTCTTTCACTTTCATCAAGAAGCTCTTTAGTTCTTCTTCACTTTCTGCCATAAGGGAGGTGTCATCTGCATATCTGAGGTTATTGATATTTCTTCTGGCAATCTTGATTCCAGCTTGTGCTTCTTCCAGCCCAGCGTTTCTCATGATGTACTCTGCATAGAAGTTAAATAAGCAGGGTGACAATATACAGCCTTGACATACTCTTTTCCCTAACTGGAACCAGTCTGCTGTTCCATGTCCAGTTCTAACTGTTGCTTTCTGATCCACATACGTTAAAGCTGAAGCTCCAGTATCTTGGCCACCTCGTTCAAAGAGCTGACTCATTTGAAAAGACCCTGATGCTGGGAAAGATTGAAGGTGGGAGGAGAAAGGGATGACAGCGGATGAGATGGTTGGATGGCATCACTGATTCAATAGACATGAGTTTGGGTAAACTCCAGGAGTTGGTGATGGACAGGGAAGCCTGGCGTGCTGCAGTCCATGGGGTCGCAAAGAGTCAGACATGACTGAGTGCCTGAACTGAACTGAAGTCTTTCCTGTGTGGTGCTGTGAGCCTTGCCTGAAAAGACTGAGAGAGACCTGGGCTGCCAGGGCAGCTCGGCCACATACTCTCAGCCTGATCCTGGACCCCTGAGCTCACCCATGGATTCTCACTCCTACTGGATCCACAACTGCACCACAGCCTCTCAGCATCGGGTGGTGATAAAAGGACACAGGACCCAGAACGTGTGGTCCATGGCCTTATTCTTAGTGAAAGTGAAAGTGAAAGTGTTAGTTGCTCAGTTGTGTCTGACTCTTTGCAACCCCATGTTCTGTAGCCCATCAGGCTCCACTGTCCATGGGATTCTCCAGGCAAGAATACTGCAGTGGGTTGCCATGCCCTTCACCAGGGGATCTTCCACACCCAGGGATGGAACCCAGGTCTTCTATATTGCAGGCAGATTCTTTACCATCTGAGCTACCAGGGAAGTTCTGATATTCTTAGTAAGTACACGATAAATGATGCTCTGTGTTACCCTGTATGAGGAAATCTGCTTTTCTTTATTTCCTGCTCAATGTGTCCCCATGAAAAGACAATCCAGATCTCAATTATCCCTGTAGTGTGAACACACCTTGCCTCCGTGAGTGTCTGAAATCACAATGTGCAGGTTCCATCTCCTCCACCCAGGCGCGAAATGGAGCCAGAAATGTCAGGTTTCAGTTTGTCCATCTACCTCTTGGCACATCTTATGCAACAAGATCAGAGTGACCGAATATTGTTATCGCTATGATGATTATTATTCATCCTCAAGCAATAATGATTAATGAAACACATAAACCTCACTGATCAAATAGCAATACACAGAGCACCAAAAGCTTACCTTCAACTTTGTTCAGCAGAAAACTTTTTCTGATCCTTACTGAGAAATTACAGCCTTTCCAAGACACATTTGACAACCACAAAAAAATAGAACTCCATATTTTAAAAACCAGATGAACAATATGTAATTTAAGGCACACTTATGTCAAGAAAGTCTTCCAACTCTCTCATTATAATCCACTTTTGGGTCCCAGCCCCTTGATATATATGAGTGATATATATGAGTGACAGATTAAAAGGAGTTGAGAATTCACACACTTGCTTTATTTCCAATAGAATAAAAAATTTACATGACCCCACTGAATAAAAAGGCCTTTATTATTTTTGGAATCTCTTTAGTCCAAGGGAGTTTTGCTGGCTTCTCTTAACTTTTTAAAAATATATAAAGTCCTCAAGCCCTTTAACCAATCTTACTCTGATACAAAGGTGCTCATGAAAGTTTCTGCTTTCTATTTTCTGTTCCCTGGTCGCACCAGAATTACCACTTTGTGTTGTAAGCAACCACAATTTGTCACATCTTTTGAAGGCATGTGGAAGGCAGGTCACTGGGGTTGCTGGTTGGCCTGGGTGAAGGGTTATCAGGGGAAGACAGGGGAGACACGGCTAGGTCTCTGGCATACAGGTGCGCCTGGGAGGTCAACCTGAATTCACCAAGCTAGCAACAGCAAATACCCACCAGAGGGTCAGTAACCAAAGCAAGAAGGAACAGTTAGCACAAAGAGAAGAGTGCAAGAGCTCCAAGAAACTGCAGGCTCCCTCCCACCACCAGGAGCTCACAATAAGCTTTTCCTACACGAAGAATCCCCCTCTGAAGGTAGAAAAAGGGCAGAGTGAATATTGGAGGTCTTAGCATTGACCTAAAGGGATATATTTAAACCAAAGGACACTCACCAAAAGAAATGTGGGTAACTTTTAAAGTGGTAAATTTATTGCTTGTAGTCTTTTGGATAGCAGCCATTCTGACTGGCGTGAAATGGTACCTCATTGTGGTTTTGATTTGCATTTCTCTGATGATGAGTGATGTTGAGCATCTTTTCATGTGTTTGTTAGCCATCTGTATGTCTTCTTTGGAGAAATGTCTATTTAGTTCTTTGGCCCATTTTTTGATTGGGTCGTTTATTTTTCTGGAATTGAGCTGCAGGAGTTGCTTGTATATTTTTGAGATTAGTTGTTTGTCAGTTGCTTCATTTGCTATTATTTTCTCCCATTCCGAAGGCTGTCTTTTCACCTTGCTTATAGTTTCCTTTGTTGTGCAGAAGCTTTTAATTTTAATTAGGTCCCATTTGTTTATTTTTGCTTTTATTTCCAGTATTCTGGGAGGTGGGTCATAGAGGATCCTGCTGTGATTTATGTTGGAGACTGTTTTGCCTATGTTTTCCTCTAGGAGTTTTATAGTTTCCGGTCTTAACATTTAGATCTTTAATCCATTTTGGTTCATTTTTGTGTATGGTGTTAGAAAGTGTTCTAGTTTCATTCTTTTACAAGTGGTTGACCAGTTTTCCCAGCACCACTTGTTAAAGACATGGGGAACATGTGTACACCCATGGTGGATTCATGTTGATGTATGGCAAAGCCAATACAATATTGTAAAGTAAATAATAATAATAATAAATAAATGATAAATGGTTAAAAAAAGATTAACTTGTACTAATTCCTATTAAAACCAGTTGACCATTGATTATAAAATATGAATAAATAAATAGGCAAATTTAAGATTTTTTACTAGCAGGACAGGTTTGGAGCTCAAGGAGGAAAATTAGCTAAGTTGTGGGTCAAGAAGAGACATTTGTATTGTCCATCTAGGCAGTGGCAAGTGTGAACATACAACCTCATTAAATTCACTTAGTGTATATGTTAGTTAGTTAGTTCAGGCTCTCAGTATGTCTGACTCTTTGTAAACCCATTGACTGCAGCACACCAGGCTTCCCTGTCCATCACCAACTCCCAGAGCCTACTCAAACTCATGTTCATACTGTCAGCGATGCCATCCAACCATCTCATCCTTTGCCATCCCCTTCTCCTCTGCCTTCAATCTTTCCCAGCGTCAGTATCTTTTCAAATGAGTCAGTTCTTCACATCAGGTGGCCACAGTATTGGAGTTTCAGCTTCAGCATGAAACTGAATATGCTTCCAATGAACATTCAGAACTGATTTCCTTTAGGATGGTCTGGTTGGATTGCATTGCAGTCCAAGGGACTCTCAAGTGTCTTCTCCAAAACCACAGTTCAAAAGCATCAATTCTTTGGCACTCAGCTTCCTTTATAGTCCAACTCTCATACCTATAAATGACTACTAGAAATACCATAACTTTGACTAGATGGACCTTTGTTGTTAAAGTAACATCTCTGCCTTTTAATATGCTGTCAAGGTTGGTCATAGCTTTTCTTCCAAGGAGGAAATGTCTTTTAATTTCATGGATGCAGTCACCATCTGCAGAGATTTTGGAGCTCCCAAAAAAGGTCTCTCACTGTTTCCATTGTTTCCCCATCTATTTGCCATGAACTGATGGGACCAGATGCCATGAGCTTAGTTTTCTAAATATTGAGCTTTAAGGCAACTTTTTAACTCTCCTCTTTCACTTTCATCAAGAGGCTCTTTAGTTCTTTGCTTTTTGCCATAAGTGTGGTGTCATATGCGTATCTCAGGTTATTGATATTGCTCCTGGCGATCTTGATTCCAGCTTGTGCTTCATCCAGTTCAGCATTTCTCATGATGTACTCTGCATATAAGTTAAATAAGCAAGGTGACAATATACAGCTTTGTCATACTCCTTTCCCGATTAGGAACCAGTCTGTTGTTCCATGTCCAGTTCTAACAGTTCCTTACTGACCTGCATACAGATTTCTCAGGAGGCAGGTCAGGTGGTCTGGTATTCCCATCTCTTGAAGAATTTCCCACAGTTTGTTGTGATCCACAAAGTCAAAGGCTTTGGCGTAGTCAATAAAGCAAAAGTAAATGTTTTTCTGGAACTCTCTTGCTTGTTCGATGACCCAACAGATGTTGGCAATTTGATCTCTGGTTCCTCTGGCTTTTCTAAATCCAACTTGAACATCTGTAAGTTCATGGTTCACGTACTACTGAAGCCTGGCTTGGAGAATTTTGAGTATTACTTTGCTAGCGTGTGAAATGAGTGCAATTGTGTGGTAGTTTGAGCATTCTTACCATTGCCTTGCTTTGGGATTAGAATGAAAACTGACATTTTCCAGTCCTGTGGCCACTGCTGAGTTTTCCAGATTTGCTGGCATATTGAATGAAGCACTTTCACAGCATCATCTTTTAGGATTTGAAATAGCTCAACTGGAATTCCATCACCTCCACTAGCTTTGTTCATTGTGATGCTTCCTAAGGCCCACTTGACTTCACATTCCAGGATGTCTGACACTAGGTGAGTGATCACACCATCATGGTTATCTGGATCATGAAGATCTTATTTGTATAGTTCTGTGTATTATTCCACCTCTTCTTAATATCTTTTGCTTCTGTTAGGTCCATACCATTTCTGTCCTTTATTGTGCCCATTTTTGCATGAAATATTCCCTTGGTACCTCTAGAGGAGATTTCTAGTCTTTTCCATTCTATTTCTTTCTTGTATTTCTTTGCATTGATTACTGAGGAAGGCTTTCTTATCTCTCCTTGCTATTCTTTGGAACTCTGCATTCAAAGGGGTATATCTTTCCTTTTCTCCTTTGCCTTTAGCTTCTCTTCTTTACACAGCTATTTGTAAGGGCTGCTCAGGCAACCATTTTAACTTTTTGTATTTCTTTTTCTTGGGGATAGTCTTGATCACTGCCTCCTGTACAAAGTCATGAACCTCCATCTACAGTTCTTCAGGCACTCTGTCTATCAGATCTAATCCCTTAAATCTATTTGTCACTCCTACTGTACAATCATAAGGGATTTGATTTAGGTCATACCTCAATGGTCCAGTGGTATTCCCTACTTTCTTCAATTTAAGTCTGAATTTGGCAGTAAGGGTTCATGATCTGAGCCACAGTCAGCTCCTGGTCTTGTTTTTGCTGACTGTATAGAGCTTCTCCATCTTTGGCTGCAAAGAATACAATCAATGTAATTTCCGTATTGACCATCTGCTGAAATCCATGTGTAGAGTCTTCTCTTGTGCTGTTGAAAGAGGGTGTTTGTTATGACCAGTGTGTTCTCTTGACAAAACTCTATTAGCTTTGACCTTCTTTGTTTTATACTCCAAGGCCATATTTGCCTGTTAGTCCAGGTGTCTCTTTACTTCCTACTTTTACATTCCAGTCCCCTGTAATAAAGAGGACATCTTTTGGGGTGTTAGTTCTAGAATGTCTTGTATGTCTTCATAGAACTGTTCAGTTTCAGCTTCTTCAGCATTACTATTCAGGGCATAGACTTGGATTACCGCGACATTGAATGGTTTTCCTTCATATCCATTTACATGTGTATGTGAATGTATCTTTTCTGCATAGTAAATCATCGATAACAGTGGACTAAAAGACCTCCATTTCTACATTTCTGAACCAAACCCTTACACCAGAGACTCTGCACTGCATTTATAAGTCTTGCCTATTGCAAAGGAGATGTGACCCCCCCTCCTTTTTTATGGATGCAGGGACTGAGGCTGGAGAATTGAGGTGACAAGTACAAGGTCATACACCTGTTAAGTGACAAAGTCGAAGACCCAATCCAAATCTGTCTGATCCCAAAGCATGTCTGTCCTCTTTTCCTCTGCTGTGAAGAATTTAAATGTAAAGCCACATAGTGGGAAAGAAGCGGGACAATGGCAATGACAGAAAGAGAGAGAGAGCTGTACTCGAAGATAAACAAAACCAGGGTACCATGGCTGGAACTGGGGATGAAATTAGGGACAGGAGGAAGAGGGACCTGGTAGTCCCAGCGTAACAAAGCATGAAGCAAGAAGGCACAGGTTGACAAGCTGCAGGGAATGAGGATACTCAGAAGTTGAACCCATGGGCAATGGGGAGTGTAGATGGCCCAACCTCTCCAGGTTAGGAAAATTGCCAGCTTCTCCCACAACACAATCCCCCTGCCTTGAACCTGTGAAATATGTGCTCCCCTAAGCATAGAGGTCTCTGGCCGTGAGAAATGACCACTGAGAGTTTCAGTCCAGCCTCCCCTCCCCACTCAGGCAAACACCTATATATGCCAAGCTTGCAGGGCTGGCCCATCTCCCATGTTAACCATAAGGTACCCATGAATAAAAAGGCAGAAAGTGGAGTTCAATAGCTAATGTGTACCTGGTTGGAAAAGTATATTTTTGTGTTATCTTATTTTAAAAATAATTTAGGTATAGTTGGTTTATAATACAATGTTCATTTGTGCTCTACAGCAAAATGTTCTATTATACATATATGAGTGTGTGCTAACTCACGTCAGTCATTGTCCAACTCTGCAACCCTATGGACTGTAGCCTACCAGGCTCCTCTGTCCATGGGATTCTCCAGGCAAGAATACTGGAGTGGGTTGCCATTCCCTTCTCCAGGGGATCTTCCCAACTCAAGGATCAAACCCGCTACTTCTGTGGCTCCTGCCTTCTAGATAGGTTATTTACAGATGAACCACTGGGGAAGCTATATATACATTCTTTTTTATATATTCATAAGGTAAAACAGGGGCTTCCCAGGTGGCACTAATGGTAAAGAACCTGCCTGTCAATGCAGGAGATGTAAAAGACACGTGTTTGATTGCTGGATCAGGAAGATTCCTCGGAGGAGGGCAGGGCAACCCACTCCAGTATTCTTGCCTTGGAAATCCCATGGACAGAGAAGTCTGGCAGGTTACAGTTCGTGCAGTCAGACATGAGTTGGACAGTCGGACAGGACTAAGTGAGCACGCATGTAGTATTTCATTGTATACACGTACCACATCTCCTTTATCTGTTCTTCTGTCAATTGACATTGAGGTTGTTTCCACGTCTTGGTGGAGAAACACATTTTGAATGAATTATCTGAGATTGTGTCGTAAGGTCAGGGTCATTTACCCAGTCTCAAATCCCTGCTCCACTTCCCCTTGTTAGGTGGCTTTGGAGGAAGTCTCCCTTTTCCAGCTCTCAATCCTCACTTTAAAATGGGATAAGTCACATCTACTCCACAGTGCCTTTTACATAGGGCTGTTTTCAAGTAAGCTAAATCCTGGTAAGACATCAGTGCATGTTAGCTATTGTTAGTTAAGTTACTCCTTCCAATAAAACATGACATTCTCAGGAGATGACAATGATTCCTTCACAAGCAAGAATGGACTTCCGGTGACAGAAGACATAATGTACTGGGAGACCAGGGCTCTGACTCCAGGCAGACTAGAGCTCCCCCAAGCATAACTTATCTTGAGAACCCTGAGGCCCTTGGCAAGCACACAGCTTCCCTCACTACTCATTTATAAATGAGTGGTCTTAACAGACTAGATTCACAGCCCAGCATCAGCTTTTTCTTTAGCCTCTAGATTCCTCTGTTTCTCCTCTGGAAAATGGAAGGGGAACAATACCTATCTCACTTTCAGGGCAGAACACTTCAGAGGTGACAATGTACAATTTGCATTCCCTACCACAGCTTCCATAAAAGTGGGATCTTCTAGCAAGATAATGACTCCAACCAGAAGGACATCAGTAAGCAAAAACCACTGCTGTTGTAGTTTGGATCTGCAACACAAGAGAAACAGACCTTAGTTATTGACAGTGATGAAATTTCAACTTCTTTCTTGATACTTCAGAGTCTAGGCTATCCTGACTGATTTGGGTTGCTAAGTGTGGAGGTGATATTTAAAGCCATGGGCTTTGATTAGATTACCCAGGACATAAGCAGAAAGAGAAGGAAAATAAAGAAAAGGGAAGGAAAAGAAGGGGGCAGAAGAGAAGAAAGAAGAGAGTAAGATGGTGAGATGGGAAAGAGAAGATACAAGAGAAGAGGGTCAGAGAAGTGCTCTGGGAACATCTCAACATTAAGTTCAAAAGAGAAGAAGCACAAACAAAAATACAGTGAGCAAGATATATATATATATATATATAGTGTCAAGGATGGTGTCATGAAGGCAAAAGAAAAGAGTTCAGAGGAGGAGGACTGACTGCGTGGGATTCTGTTGGAAGTTAGATAAAGTGAATGGAAAAAAAAAGTATTCTTTAATCTTAGGAAATAGACTATGAGATCATTCTTATTCTTGGCAGGTAAGTCTCCATTGCAGTATGGACACAGAAGTCCCACCGGAATAACCTGAAAACCAAATCTGGTAGATGATGAAGGGCAGGGCACTGGTGACTGTCATATGTGGCCAGGATGCAGAGCCACCAGCTTAGATGGAGACTTCTGTGATGAACTCTTCATGTCTGCCTTCATCTTTGATCCATTTTCCTGGGTTTCTAGGCTTCTAGTCTGGTTTCCTGGTCCCTGCTTACCCTCCTGGGTTGTAACCCTCACCTGTCTCATTTTCCTAGGTTTACACACCAAGCTTCTTCCCTCTGCAATCACCACATTGTTCCCTTTAACTTGAAACTCTTCCCTTCCAGCCCCAGTTGGGCTTGATGCATCCCGGTCAAATCAGAACCAGGGGCATCCAAGGCTCAAAAGCAAGCTGATGGGTGCATGGTGATTACCAGGGCCTTCATAGACCATTTCTACTTTACTTTTTAGCTCCTAGAAACCAAAATCAATCAAATAACATTTGTAAATCAGAATTCATTTCTTTAAAATAAGTATGGCAAGGGCATGTAAGTATTAGATTAGAATAATAACTCAGCTTTTCTAGTAATGTTTCTTTCTTACAAAGGTTTACAAAAGCCAAATGCTATAATCAATAGAGCTCTCAAAGTGGGTTTTCCTGGGACCATATTGTTTGTACATAAATCTTCCACTATTGTTAGAATGTGGACACTGGTAGTTCCAAAGTGACCATGATTTTAACTCCTTTCTGAGAATTGCCACCTATTACTACTCTTACTTTGAGTTTCTATGGTGTCTCTTCTGGGTTTGATTTTTTAGCTAGCAGGGATCTGAGGAGTACCCCGCAGTAAGAATACTCAGTTTCTCCTATGACCACTCCCATCATCAGTTCGGGCCGAGGTTTCAGCTTTCCTGACCATTTTCTTCTGACTTTTGGACTTCTTCAAACTCCTTCTAGTTCTCCTGCCCCTGAGAGGGCTAAGACTTCAAAACACACTTTTTAATGAGACGCTCTGGTGCAGCTCTCTTGATAACAGGAGCAAAATGTGAAGTCAAACCTTCCACTGAAGCCAATGGGCATGAATCTGATGGCACTGTATAGACCGCACCACGACATCCATATTGCTCCCAATAGTCATTTTGGGCCCAGAAAGGGAGATTCTTCTCCTAGCCAGTGGAGAAAAATTAATTCTCCCATGGTTGCATAATGGAAAAAGAATGATAGAAGGTAGACAGAAAACACACTGCACTCAGAGTGAAGAGAATTATTTGACTATAGTACCCACAATTTAAAAAAAAAATACCCTCTTCTAATAGATGCAATTTGTGTTAAACACTTTCCAATTGTACTGGCTGGTATAAAACACACACACACACACATATATATATATATATATATATATATATATATAAATTATGAGATGAACATTGAGCAATTATAGACAGAATCTAAGAAAATTTGCTGCTGATTATTCCATGAAGAGAGATCAGGGAACAAAACAGAGCAGGAACATCAGAAGACAGCAGACCCACATAGAATTGAGGGTGGGCTCTCAGTTTTGAAAGAGTTGGATTCAATTCTCAATCCTTAGACTACTTGGTTATTGCAGTAAAGATTCCAGTCCAGAATGGTCCATGATGATATGTGTTTTTGACTGTTTTGCTCTGTTTCAGAAGTAATCCTTAAATACCCAGAAACCAAGATACTCTGCCACCGGTCCTGGCTTTAAATACAAGGTCTTCATTCTCAATATATATATTACATTGTTTCCTTCCACTGACATCTGACAGGTGCCAGAAATTCCTATTCTCAGTTTGGGACACTGAATAATGCTCACCACTTGCATCTGATAACTTTGGAATCAAAAGGTCTCTTAGCTTTGTCTTTCTTCTTTCTGTAAAAGTGTTAGTGTGGAGGGTGTTGGAAAAGGAGTGTAGTCTGGATGGAATAGTTTGCTATTCTCACGGCCTTCCATGTCTGCTCTGTAATCCACACTCCTTGTGAAGAGACTAGAACAGTTGGGGCTAGAATATTTGACTTTAGAAGCTCCCCTCAAACACATATGCTGGGAGTCTTTGGTTTTGATTTTAACTTGACTCCTTCTGAATGAGAACGTGCAGAGGAATGCAGGAGGCATCATTCAACCCAAACTCTCCTCTAGCTTTAGCAATGGGTGGTTCTTTGGCCATCAGACCCTCTCACATCTGTTTAGTGTTGGTAAGCACTGGGTGACACTACTGTTGCCTCACCCCACTGCTTCCAAGAAAGTTACTTCCCTTACCTGGACTACAGAAAATCTACTGCATTAGCTTTTTTTGCCTCTAGTCTTCTCCTTTCTGTTCATTCTCCATTCAGCAGCCAGAATGATGAACAGACAACTTGGATAGGATCCTCTCGATCACTTGCTTAAAACTTTCCAAATTTCCACATTGAGATTCTCAGGTGGCTCAGGAGATGCGAGTTGGATCCCTGGGTCAAGAAGATCTGCTGGAGGAGGAAATGGCAACCCACTCCAGTATTCTTGCCTGGGAAAGCCTATGGACAGAAGAGCCTGATGTGCTATAGTTCACAAGGTCACATAGAGTCAGACATGACTGAGTGACTAAGCATGCACGTGCTTGTGTCTAAGGAAGACCACTTTTGTTCATTATAGTATTAAAAGTTTTAGAGCAAATAAGCAACAGAAAGAAATTTAAAGGCGTCCAAATTGGAAAGCAAAGAGTCAAACTATCACTTTTAACAGACCACATGATCTTATATGTAGAAAATTCTACAGATTACACACACTCACAGACACACACACTGTTAGAACTGATGAAAGAATTCGGCAAATTTCCTGAATACAAAATGAACCGACAAAAATAATTTGTTTTCTATATACTAACAATAAATAATCCAAAATGGATATTAAGAAAAATTTCCACTTAAAAAAGCATCAAAAAGAATAAAATATGTAGCAATAAAATTAAGGAGGAAAGATATTTGTACAGTGAAAACTATAAATCACTGCTGGAAAAAAAATTGAATAAGGCACTAGCAAATGAAAAGATATCCTATGTTTATGAATTAGAAGACTTAATATTGTTAAAAAGTCAGTACTACCTGAAACTATCTACAAATTCAATGCAATCCTACAAAATCCCATTGTTTGCCGAAATAGAAAATTTCATCTTAAAATTCATACAAAATTTCAAGATCTGAAATAGTCAAAACAATCTCAAAAAAATTGTAAGATCTCAGATTTGCTGACTTCAAAACTTATTACAAACCTACAGTAATCAATGTAATAGAACAGAGAGCCTAGAAATTAACTCTCACATATATAATCAAATATATTTTGATGAGGGTGTTGAGATCAGCACCCATCCTATGGGAAAAGGACAATTCAATGAGGAAAGAGACCAGTCAATGGGGAAAGGACAGTCTTTTCAATAAATGATGTTGGAAAAACTGGTTATCCACATGAAAAAGAATGAAATAGAATGCTTATCTTAGCACAATATACAAAACTTAACTCAAAATGGATCAAATGCCTACATGTAACACCTAAAATGATAAAACTCTTAGAAGAAAATGGGGAAAGCCTCATCACATTGACTTTGTCAATGATCCATTGGATATGACACCAAAAGCACAGGCAACCAAACAAAATATAGACACATTTTATTCAAATGTTAAGCTGTCATACAGCAAAGAATACAACCAGCAGAGTGAAAAGATAACCCACAGAATGAGAGAAAATAGTTGAAAATCATATATATGATTAAAGATTAATATCCAGAATAAATAAAGGACTCCTACAACTTAACATCACAAAAGCAACCAATCTAATTTAAAAATGATCGAAGAACTTGAATAGACATTTCTTGAGAGGAGATATACAAATGGTTAATAAACACATGAAAATATGTTTAACATCACTAATCATTAGAGAAATGCAAATCAAAATCAAAGTGGGATATACCATTTTATACATATTGGGATGGCTGCTATATACAAATTTAAATTAAGATTTTTATTTTTTTTTTTACACATTAATTTAATTCTCTCAACAACCCTTCACCAGTTACAGTTTGGAAAGTAAAGCACATAGAGGATCACCAACATGCCCCAAGTTAGACAGTGAGCGGAGGAACCAGCACTTCCACCCCTGTGATTTGGCTCCAGTTTGTGCTGTTAACCACTGCACCCCCAAAATCCTCAAAATAAAAATGTTACTACAGAAGTGTTTAAATTCCAGAGCTCCAAGTATAATTCCAAAATGACTCCCTTTCTCTTCTTTTACAGAATAAGATTCTTTTTTCTTTAAGTTTTATTTTTACTTTATTTTACTTTACAATACTGTATTGGTTTTTCCATACATAGACATGATTCCACCACGGGTGTACATGAGTTCCCAAACATGAACCCCCCTCCCACCTCCCACCCCATATCATCTCTCTGGATCATCCCCAAGCACCAGCCCCAAGCATCCTGTACCCTGCATCGAACACAGACTGGCGATTCATTTCTTACATGATAGTATACGTGTTTCAGTGTTCATTTTTGGCTGTGCTGGGTCTTCGCTGCTGAGCAGAATTTTCTCCAGGTGTGGTAAGGGGGGCTGCTCTCTAGCTACAGTTCGTGGGCTCCTATCGCAGTGGCTTCTCTTGTGGAGCACAGGCTCGAGAGTGGCCAGGCTTCAGTAGTTGTGGCTCATAGGCGTAGCTGGCCCACAGCATGTGAAATCTTCCCAGACCAGAGATTGAACCTGTGTCCCCTTCATCGGTAGGTGGATTCTTAGCCACTGGACTACCAGGGAAGTCCACAAAATAGGATTCTTTACTATGGTAGCAAAGCTGGGGGCACCTGGTCCATGAGTGAGCCTCAGAGAGGTTCGAGAAATTTCCCAAAGTCATACAGCTAGCATGTGACAGGGTTAGGATGTGAATTCATGACTCTAAGTTCAAGCTTATATTTGGAGGTAGTTTAAAAAACACACATGCGTGCTAAGTCACTTCAGTTGTGTCCAACTCTGCAACCCCAGACTGTAACCTTGCCAGGCCCCCCTGTCCATGGGATTCTCCAGGCAAGAATACTGGAGTGGGTTGCCATGCCCTTCTCCAGGGGAGCCAGAGATAGAACACACAGTGGTGTATTTATTTCGCAGTGGGAAAAAAATAATATAAATCCACTATTTTTTACTGACTTGTTCTGATATTAGATTTCTACTGTCAAAATATTTTTACTAAATAACATTACTTTTGAACTTTTAGAGTACATGTCAAAGAAAATGAGACAGCCATTGTCTATCATTTATTTTTGAGTCCCACCTTACAAACATTGCCCAAGTGTGAAGTGTTTTTTATATGTAAAATGTGAGAAGTAAAAGTTATTGTGCTAACTTCACAGGGCTATCACCTGGGATCACAAGCATAGAACATAAATGTGCTTTGTTATATATTAAAGGATATTGTATAATGGCAATGAATAGTTTGTGAAGTCCCCAATCTGCCTCTACTAGCCAAGGGGTTTTAGGTATCACTAATCTCCTTATTTGTAAAGTGTAGGGGAACTGTACTACATACAGAATTGTTGAAAGGACAAATGGGTAACATACTAAAAGCATCTGGAAAAAATGTTTTGTACAGAGGAGACCTGGATATGTGTTTATGACAAAATAAATATGTTGGCCCTCTTATTTGTTCATTTCACAGGTAACAAAACACAGAGTGTGTTATATGGGAAATATTAATAACTGTTCAATTACTACAGTCACTAAGTTCTGAGTAAGTTAATTTTGGAAGGAGCATTCAGAGAGTATCTTTTCCAATTTCCTGATTTTTTAAATGAAGAAACTCAATTCTCAGTCTGAGTCTTGGAATTTCCCAAAGCTTCTGAAGCTCAGACTTCAGAAAGGGGCAGAATTCTAGTCTCTAAGGGGTACTTCCCCAACTTCCAGGAGAGTAGAAACTATTTTCCCACCCTTTCTTCTTGAGCATTCTTTGCCAAAGCCCACGTGGTAATAGCAAGGTGGAAAGAGAACTGACAAGAGTGGTTGTAGGCACATGTAACCACTTAGCCAAGGCATCAGTGAGCAAAAGTCATCACATCACTACTGTTGCTTTCCTGAAGTTGCTGCCGTCATGTTACACACCACTGTACCATGACAATGGCTGTCTGACCAGTAGCAGACCGAGATGGTGTGATTTGGACCTTTTAGGCTAAATGACTGTTCCAGTCATTCCAGGTATCTTCTCTTCCTCAGCTCAGTTGTTTAAAATATATTACTAGATCACAGACATTTAAAATTGGAAAGAAACTGAGGAATCACTAATGCACACCTTTCATACATAGATGAGGAAATAGGCTTACGGCCAAGCAGGAGAGCAAAGGCTAGGAATCGAAGCTTGTGACATGCAGTTCTAACGTTCTTATAGAATGTGCTCAAGCAGCTGATCTGTGGTCTCTGCTAAAAGTGACGGCGCTCTAAGAGACTTAGTCCACTGACCACTGAGCAGTAACGTGTATTATGTGTCATCTAAACTAGTGAACATTAAACAAGTAAAACTGAATAAGGCTGCAGATCTTTTGTTGCTGTTGTTTAGTCGCTAAGTCGTGTCCGACTCTTTTGTGATCTCTGTAGCCCACCAGACCCCTCTGGGATTTCCCAGGCAAGAATATTGGAGTGGGTTGCCATTTCCTTCTCCATAAATTAAGATTTTTAAAAAAGAGAGAAAGTAACAAATTTTAGCAAGGATGTGAAAAGCCTAGAATATGGCTGATGGGAATGTAAGTTGATCTGGTTACTGTTAAAAATGGTATTCCTTAAAAAATTAGAATTACCATAGGATCCAGCAATTCCACTTCCAGTTATATACTCAAAACAATTGAAAGCATGAACTCTAACACATCATTTGCGCACCCACGTTCATAACAACATTAGTCACAGTTGTCAAAATGTGAAAGCAACTCAATATCTATCAACCTATGAATGGATAAACAACATGTGATATACATTTAATGGAATAAATGTGATTTAAAAGGAGGGAAATTCTGACACCTGCTACAACGTGTCATGAAGACATTATGCTAAGTGAAATAAATCTATCACAAAAAGACAAGTAGTGTGTGAATCCAATTATATGAGATATCTAGAATTCATAAAACCAGAAGCTAGCATTAAGGTTGCTGGCGGCTGAGGGGAGGGAGGAATGGGGAGTCAACATTTACAATGTTGACAATGGTTAAGAGTTTCAGTTAGAAAGGTTAAAGTTTTCTGAAGATAAATGTTGGTGATGGTTGCACAACAATGTAAATGTACTCAATGCTTCTGAACTGTAAACTAGAAAGTGGTTAAGCTATTGCACTTTATGATTAATATATTTTATCACAATTTTTAAAGATTTCCAAAGCGTTGCTATGCAAATAAATCACAAGTTCTTCAGCCAAGCACAGGTCCCACCACATGCCGGCTCCACGTACTAGTCTACTGTTTCCTCTCTCCACTCTGCCCATAATTCAGCCACAGGGAACTCCCTGAGATTCCTTTCATGTATCCATTTCTCATTTCTGTGCTTTGGCATATGTGCTTTGTCCACAGAAACTTCCTTTGCCTCCTTTCCCCCGCTTTGCCAATACTTACTCTTAGTCAGTAACTGAGTTGAGGTGTTTCTGCTAATCTGGAAAATCTTGAGCTTCCTGATGGGCAATCTGCATTCCCCTTGTGTTTCCACTGCTCTTTATTAATAGATCACTGATAACACTGCAATTTATTCTTCCTGTAAAAGTACAGTGGGAGACAGCAAATAAAGAGATTTCATGTTCGTAGACTACTGAGGGGGGTGGAATTCCCAGAATAGACCCAGAAGTGGCACAAATTATATAATTAGTAGACAAGAATATTAAATTGTTGATTATAACTTTACTTCATATGATTTTTAGAAGGAAGAGAGAAAGGGTGAACATTAAGCAGAGAAATGGAACATGTATAATGACCCAAATCAAACTAGATATGAAAAAATAAAAATGTTGGTGAAGAAAAATATGATGAATGGGATTAAAACAGAGTACACACTACAGAAGAAAGATTAATGAGCTTTAAAAATATAAATATCGAAACTATAAAAAAATTTTAAAACAGAGGAAAAGGGCTGAAAATGAAATCAAATGTGCAACAGTGAGCTGTGAAACAATTTAAAGCAGCCTAATATATGCTTTTTTTCGATGATTTAGCAGATGTTGGCAATTTGATCTCTGGTTCCTCTGGCTTTTCTAAAACCAGCTTGAACATCAGGAAGTTCACGGTTCACATATTGCTGAAGCCTGGCTTGGAGAATTTTGAGCATTACTTTACTAGCGTGTGAAATGGGTGCAATTGGTCAGTAGTTTGAGCAATCTTTGTCATTGCCTTTCTTTGGGATTGGAATGAAAACTGACCTTTTCCAGTCCTGTGGCCACTGCTGAGTTTTCCAAAATTGCTGGCATATTGAGTGCAGCACTTTCACAGCATCATCTTTCACGATTTGAAACAGCTCCACTGGAATTCCATCACCTCCACTAGTTTTGTTCGTAGTGATGCTTTCTAAGACCCATTTGACTTCACATTCCAGAATGTCTGGTTCTAGGTGAGTGATTACACCATCATGATTATCTTGGTCGTAAAGATCTTTTTTGTATAGTTCTTCTGTGTATTCTTGCAGAAAAACATCTATTTCTGCTTTATTGACTGTGCCAAAGCCTTTGACTGTGTGGATCACAATAAACTGTGGAAAATTCTTCAAGAGATTGGAATACCAGACCACCTGACCTGCCTCTTAAGAAACCTATATGCAGGTCAGGAAGCAACAGTTAGAACTGGACGTGGAACAACAGACTGGTTCCAAATAGGAATATACAGCCTTGAGGCTGTATATTGTCACCCTGCTTATTTAACTTATATGCAGAGTATATCATGAAAAATGCTGGACTGGAAGAAGCACAAGCTGGAATCAAGATTGCCAAGAGAAATATCAATAACCTCAGATATGCAGATGACACTACCCTTATGGCAGAAAGTGAAGAGGAACTAAAAAGCCTCTTGATGAAAGTGAAAGTGAAGAGTGAAAAAGTTGACTTAAAGCTCCACATTCAGAAAATGAAGATCATGGCATCTGGTCCCATCATTTCATGGGAAATAGATGGGGAAACAGTGGAAACAGTGTCAAACTTTATTTTGGGGAGCTCCAAAATCACTGCAGTTGGTGACTGCAGCCGTGAAATTAAAAGACGCTTGCTCCTTGGAAGAAAAGTTATGACCAACCTAGATAGCATATTTAAAAGCAGAGACATTACTTTGCCAACAAAGATCCGTTTAGTCAAGGCTATGGTTTTTCTAGTGGTCATGTATGGATGTGAAGAAAGCTGAGTGCTGAAGAATTGATGCTTTTGAAATGTGGTGTTGGAGAAGACTCTTGAGAGTCCCTTGGACTGCAAGGAGATCCAACCAGTCCATTCTGAAGGAGATCAGCCCTGGGATTTCTTTGGAAGGAATGATGCTAAAGCTGACACTCCAGTACTTTGGCCACCTCATGCGAAGAGTTGACTCATGGGAAAAGACTCTGATGTTGGGAGGGATTGGCAGCAGGAGGAGAAGGGGATGACCAAGGATGAGATGGCTGGATGGCATCACGGACTTGATGGACGTGAGTCTGAGTGAACTCCGGGAGTTGGTGATGGACAGGGAGGCCTGGCGTGCTGCAATTCATGGGGTCGCAAAGAGTGGGACACGACGGAGTGACTGAACTGAAGTGAACTGAATATATGCTTAATTCTATCTTTGAAGAATTGGGGAGAGAACAGAGATAAAAAATTTATTTGAAGAAATAATTGCTCTCAAATATCCAATTTCCCACAGATCTTAGAAGCTCAAGGAGCCACAGCATGAGAAATATGAAATGAAAACTGCACTAGAGTAACCATAATTGAATTTTTTAAAGCCAGTGGTAGAGGGGAAATCTTAGCATCCAAAGGAAAAAAGTTTCTTTAAATACAGAAGAACAAAGGCAAAAATGACAGAATCCACATTGGTAAAGAGGAACACCAGTAGACAGTGGAGCAACATCTTTAAAGTATAGAAAAAAACAAAAAATCAACCACTATACTAAACTGAGCAGAAATATCTTTAAAAAACAAAAGTCATATAAAGACTTTTTAAAGCATACAAAAACTAAAAGAATTCATCATTAACTAACCTGTATTACAAAAAATATTCAAGGAAATCCCTTAGGCAGAAGGAAATTAATACCAGATGGAATAGTTACAGAAAGGAATAAAAAGCTTCAGAGATGATAAACATGTAGGTTTTAAAAAAGAGAGATCATTTTTTTTCATTTAAAAAAATATATTTAAAGCATAATAATTGCTTAAAGAAAAGTGTTATTTGATCAACTGTGTCCGACTCTGATATCCCATGAACTTTAGCCCATCAGGCTCCTCTGTCCATGGGTTGCCCAGGCAAGAATATTGGAGTGGGTAGCCATTCCCTTCTCCAGGAGATCTTCCTAACCCAAGGATCTAGCCAGGGTCTCCTGAATTGCAGGCAGATTCTTTAGTGTCTGAGCCAGTGTAAAGAACTGCAAAGTACTGAGTGATTTATAAAATATGTAAAAATAAAATTTATGACAGCAATGGCACAAAGGCTGAAGAGGAACACAGAAGTATACTGTTGTGTTTCTTATACTATATTTGAAATAATATATTACTTGTAGAAAGATAGTTATAAGTAAAAAATGCTAACTATAATCCCCAAAGCAACTGCTGCTACAGCAGATATGCTCATAAAATAAACCCCTGTTCCTATCTCCTATTATTCATATCTTTGTGGGATACAGTCGTTTTCTCTTGAGTGTGGACAGAATCTATGACTTTCTTATCACCAATAAAATATTTCAACAATAATAGGATGTATATGATTATACTACATTATATTATAGCACTCATCTTACTGGAATCTCGATCTTCCTTGCTGGCATTGAAGAAACAAAAAATAGTGAAATGAATGCTTTTCAGGTAATATCATGAAGAAGGTAACAATATCTGCCTATAACTTCTAATCAGCACAATAACTGATAGCTTATGAAGTAAGTTAAGAAAATAAACAGCTTAAGTTGTAAACAAATAAATAAAACATTTACAAATTATTGTCACATAAAAAATGGCAAAGAATTTTCAAAATAATACTAGAAGTAATAAGTGAATTTAGCTAAGTTTCTGTATACAAGATCAATATGCAAAAATTGTATTTCTAAGTACTATCAATGAAAAATTGGAAATATAATTTTTTAAATTTAAATTATTTAATCCTGATAAGATTAAGATATATATACAGTACTTCCAAGAATAACCTATTATTTATAACACTGCCAAAAGTAGTGAATACTTGAAATAGAACACGCTTATAAATATGAAAAAGTACAATATCTTTGTAGTAAAAACTGCAAAATTCTAATAAAACAAATCAAAGTTACCTTAATTAAATGGTGATGTATATTTTGCTCATGGATTAGAAGACTGAATATTGTTACAAAGACAAATATCTTCAAACTGAGCTACATATACAATTCAATTCCAATCAAATTCCACCATTTCATTTTAGAAATTTTTAGAAAGTGATTCTATAATGTATATGAAAAAGTAAAGGAACTACAGTGGTCAAAACAATCTGTAAAAAGAAGAACCAATTTGGAGGACTCTCAGTATTTGATTCAAGACTGTATATGAAGCTTCATTAAGGCAGTGGGATGGAAACTCCCTGGTGAGCCAGTGTTAGGGCTCTGCACTTCCACTGCAGAGTGTACCAGTTCAGTCCCTGGGGGAACTAAGATCCCGTATGCCATGTGGCACAGCCAGAAAAGTTAAAAACAAAAAGCACTGAGATATTGGAAACAAGACAGACTTATAGTTCAATTGAACAGAATAAAGAGTCTGTTATTAGACCCACACATATGACATCAATTGATTTTTTACAAAGATACAAAACTATTTCTTTGAAAAAAAAATGTATTCTAATTTTTGTAAATAGTGCTAGATCAATGAAGTATCTATAGACAGAAAAAAATAACAATATTAATCCTTTCCTCAAACCACATACAAAATTGATAAATTGGACTTTATCTGCACTTTGAAAAATAAAATAAGCCAAAGAGTGCTAGAAAATATTTGCAAATCCCATATCTAATAAAGTACTTATATGCAGAATACATAACAGCTCTCAAAACTCACAAAACTGAAAACAAATAATCTAGTTTTTCAAACTGGCATTACATATAAGTAGAAACTACACCCCATCCCCCCCAAAAAAAAGTATGACTGTCAAAATAGTTATGTGAAAAGATGCTCAATGTTATTAATTATCAGAGAAAAACAAATTAAAACTGTAATAAGATACAACTAAATATCATTAAAATAGACAAAATAATTAAAACTTTTTTCCAAAATAATTATAACTAAAAATCTGACAATTTCATGTTCTGGTAATGCTGTAGTATCACTGTAACGCTTATACTTTGTTGGTAGGAATACAAAATGGCAGAGACATTTTGGAAAATATCTTGGCAGTATTTTACAAAGTTAAACATAAGTTTGCCATATGGCCTAGCAATTCTGCTCTTTTGCATCTATCTTATTAAAATGGAAACGTATGTTTGTATGAAAACTTGCACAATCATGTTTATAGACTTTATTTGCAATCTCCTCAAACAGGCAAAACCCAAATTTCCTCTAACTAGAGAACTAACAAATAAACTTTGATACCATGTAATTGAGAGAGTCATTTCCTAGGCAGGTTGATAAGTCTAGGGATCCCCAAGGAGAGAGGGGTCTGGAATTCTCAAGGAGGAAGAAAGGACAAACTTTTTTCTTCTCTACATTCCTTAGGATTATACAACAACAATGTATTCTGCCTGAGGACAGTCTCTGGATTAAACCTTCTGGCTAATTCTGTTATCTTAAAATGTAAATTATGGGAGTAGGTCTGGTGAGGTCTTTACAACCTCCAGACATTCTTTGGATTTACTAGAGAGTATATAACTTCATTGCTAACACTAACAAGCAGGTACGCTTTCTACCCCCTTCTGATGCCTATGTCAGAAGCTTTCTCATAAAACTTTATTACACAAAAGCTCTGAGCGATCAAGCCTCGTCTCTGGCCCCGGATTGAATTCTTCTCCTCCGGGGGCCAAGAATCCCGGTGTCGTGATTCAACAACAACCTTTCATAATGAAATACTCATCAATTAAATGCTAAACACAAAACATAGATGAATTACATATATATCATATAAAGTGAAAGAAGCCAGATTGAAAAGCAAATCATCATATGATTTCAGTTATATGAACTTCTAGTAAAAGCAAATAAGAGAAAAATAGATCAATGGCTGCCAGAAGGTATTGAGAATAAGAATGTTTACAAAAAGGCTTAGGAAAATTTGGAAACAGTTGAGCTATTTTACATTATTATTGTCATGATGTCTATGTAGCTGCATGCTTTTGACAATCTTAGATATGCACATTTAAACAAGGATAATTTTACTTTGTATAAAATACACATTAAGAAAAAAATACTGGGGAAAAGATCAAGACTATTCAGTGCATAATGTAGAGTTTTCATTATGCAATAAAGAAATACTACACATTTAAAAATAGGAAAATATGAGTCAAGTTAAATGTAATAAAGTGTAATTAATAAAAACTGAAATGAAGATAAAGGTGTTGGAATTAGCAGAAAATTTATTTAAATCAGCCAATATAAATTTGTTTAAAGATTTAAGGAAAGAACAATAATCAGTAACTAACCAGATATAGAACTTCAGTAGAGAAATGTAAACTACAAAACAAAACCAAGTGAAAATTCTAAAACCAAAATGAACAATATGTGAAGGAAAAAACTCACTGGTCGTGTTTAACATCATCTCACATGATAGCATAGTAATGCTCAAAATTCTCCAAGCCAGGCTTCAACAATACATGAACCGTGAAATTCCAGATGTTCAAACTGGATTTAGAAAAGCCAGAGGAACCAGAGATCAAATTGACAACATCTGCTGGATCATCAAAAAATTCAAGAGAGTTCCAGAAAAACATCTACTTCTGCTTTATTGACTATGCCAAAGCCTTTGACTGTGTAGATCACAACAAACTGTGGAAAATTCTTCAAGAAAAGGGAATACCAAACCGTCTGACTTGCCTCCTGAGAAATCTGTATGCCAGTCAAGAAGCAACAGTTAGAACTGGACATGGAACAACAGACTGGTTCCAAATAGAAAAGGAGTACGTCAAGGCAGTATATTGTCACCCTGCTTATTTAACTCATATGCAGAGTACATTATGCAAAATGCTGGGCTGGATGAAGCACAAACTGGAATCAAGATTGCTGGGAGAAATATCAATAACCTCAGATATGCAGATGACACCACCCTTATGGCAGAAAGTGAAGAAGAACAAAAGAGCCTCTCGATGAAAGTGAAAGAGGAGAGTTGAAAAACTTGGCTTAAAACTCAATATTCAGAAAACTAAGACCATGAATCCAGTCCCATCAGTTCAGTTCAGTTGAGTCGCTCAGTCGTGTCCAACTCTTTGCAACCTCATGAATCATAGCATGCCAGGCCTCCCTGTCCATCACCAACTCCCAGAGTTCACCCAAATTCATGTGCATCGAGTTGGTGATGCCATCCAGCCATCTCATCCTCTTTTGTCCCTTTCTCCTTATGCCCCCAATCCCTCCCAGCATCAGGGTCTTTTCCAATGGGTCAACTCTTTGTATGAGGTGACCAAAGTACTGGAGTTTCATCCTCAGCATCAGTCTTTCCAGTGAACACCCAGGACTGGTCTCCTTTAGGATGGATTAGTTGGATCTCCTTGCATTCCAAGAGACTCTCAAAAGTCTTCTCCAACACCACAGTTCAAAAGCATCAATTCTTTGGCGCTCAGCTTTCTCTATACTCCAACTCTCACATCCGTACATGACCACTGGAAAAACCATAGCCTTGACTAGACAGACCTTTGTTGGCAAAGTAATGTCTCTGCTTTTGAATATGCTATTTAGGTTGGTCATAACTTTCCTTCCAAGGAGTAAGCATCCTTTAATTCCACAGCTGCAATCACCATCTGCCGTGATTTTGGAGCCTAAAAAATAAAATCTGACACTGTTTCCACTGTTTCCCCATCTATTTCCCATGAAGTGATGGGACCAGATGCTATGATCTTAGTTTTCTGAATGTTGAGCTTTAAGCCAACTTTTTCACTCTCCTCTTTCACTTTCATCAAGAGGCTCTTTTGTTCTTCTTCACTTTCTGCCATAAGGATAGTGTCATCTGCATATCTGAGGTTATTGATATTTCTCCCAGCAATCTTGATTCCAGCTTGTGCTTCATCCAGCCCAGGGTTTCTCATTATGTACTCTGCATATAAGTCCCATCACGTCATGTCATAAAATGGGAAACAATGGAAATAGTGAGAGAGTTTAATTTGGGGGGCTCCAAAATCACTGCTAATGGTGACTGCAGCCATGAAATTAAAAGATGCTTGCTCCTTGAAAAGCTATGACCAACCTAGACAGCATATTAAAAAACAGAAACATTACTTTGCCAACAAAGGTCTGTCTAGTCAGAGCTATGGTTTTTCCAGTAGTCATGTATGGATGTGAGAATTGGACTATAAAGAAAGTTAAGCACCAAAGAATTGATGCTTTTGAACTGTGATGTTGGAGAAGACCCTTGAGAATCCCTTGGACTGCAAGGAGATCCAACCAGTCCCTCCTAAAGGAAATCAGTCCTGAATATTCATTGGAAGGACTGATGCTAAAGCTGAAACTCCCATACTTTGGCCACCTGATGCAAAGAACTGACTCCTTTGAAAAGACCCTGATTCTGGGAAAGATTTAAGGCTGGAGGAGATGGGGATGACAAAGGATGAGATGGTTGAATGGCATCACCAACACGATGGACATGAGTTTGAGTAAGCTCCAGGAGTTGGTGATGGACAGGGAAGCCTGGTGTGCTGCAGTCCATGGGGTTGCAAAGAGTCGGACACGACTGAATGACTGAACTGAACTGAACTGAATGTCGTATTTAAGGAAAAGAACCATAAACTCAAGAACAAATTGATGAAAATTACTTATTAATAGTTATTTTTAACAAAGCAAGTAACAGTTGAACAAAAATAAAGTCTCATAGACTATAGCACAGCACCAACCAGTCTAATATAATAATAAATAAGAAAGCAAAGAAGGAAGATATTGAAAAAGAAAGTTAAATGATGAAATATTTTTTTAAGTCCCAAATTTGGTTAAATACATCAATTTATAGATCTAACACATGCAGGAAATGCCAGGCATGATGACTGCAAATAAACCCATATGCCTGTAGATCAGAGTCAAAATCATGTTAAAGTTGAACTTATAGTGACAGAGTGTAGAATACTGGTTGGAGGCTGGAGAGAAAAGAGAAATAGTGATCAGAGGGTACACACTTTCAGTTATCATATAAATAAATCCTAGTGACCTAATGTACAGCCTAGTGACCATAGGTAATAATAACGTATACTTTGCTATAAAGTTGATCTCAAGGTTTTCCACCACACACATAAAACGATAACTTATGGAGTTGATGGTTATATTAATTAGGATAATTGTAATCATTTCACAATGCACACATATATTGTACATCTTAAATATACGTAATTTTTATTTGTCAAAAATAAGTATCAAAGAAAATTACACAAAATAAATCAGTTAAATAGAAAAGGAAAACAATAGAAAACCTAGTGAAACCTTTTTAAATGTTCTTTAAATAATTAATAAAAATATTTATAAAATTATCCATAAAAAGAAAATACAGATTATAAATTTCAGGAATGGGAGAAAGGATTTTACTACATATGACAAATACATTAAAATCATAACAAAGGAATATTATGGTTATATCTATTCTAGCATATTTAACATTTTTTGAAAAGCACACCTTACCTGACAAAAGAAATAATAAGTTGACATATTTAAGACATATAAAACATATATGCATACCTATAGATATATAGAGATATGACACGTATGACATTTATATAAGTACACCCTTTAAAAACATGTATTTGAATTGCATGGGTTCATTTATACGGAACTTTTCTTCAGTAAATATTTGGAAAAACTTTTGGTGATTTGCAACAGTTTGAAGAAACTTACAGACAAATATAATAGCTTAGAAATATACTTTTAAAAAAAAAGAAAAGTTAGTTATGACATAAATGCATGAAATAGACATGTTAATAGATATTAGTTGATCCTTATGTAAGCATAAGGTGAGTGATATTTAATATAAAATTAATACTTGTTTTCTTACTGTTTTATAACTTTTCACTCAAAGAATTACATTACCATACTGTATGCCTCTCTCCCTCATAATTGCAGAAACTGTTTATCAGCTCACTGTCATGGGTTCCTTTAAAAGAAGTAACATTATTTCTAATACTACATGATAAATATGACTACAATACAGCATGCCAGGGTTTTCCCAGTGGCTCAGCAGTAAAGAATCCGCCTGTAATGCAGAAGATATGGGTTCAATCCCTGAGTTGGGAAGATCCCCTGAAGGAAGTCATGACAACCCACTCCAGTATTCTTGCCTGGAGAATCCCATGGCCAGAGGAGCCTTGCGGGCTATAGTCCATGGAGTCACAAAGAATCAGACAAGACTGAAGTGCCTTAGCACACACACAAGTCAACTTACAGCAGTCCTAAGTTAGAGGGTCAGTATGAAAAGCTAAGTTGTATTTCTGCCTACTAGCAGCAAACAACGTGTATTGACTTTACACTATGTCAAACTAGCTAAGTTGGTTAGAGTGGCCACAAGAGAATTCTGATACTTTGAAGACAGAAGTGAAAGAGTATCCCTTTTACAGACTGAATTATAACATAGGGCAGGGGTTCTTACAGCTCACACATTGCTATTTATTTGCTGGCTTTTCTCACTGGAAGGAGCAGCAGCTGGGCATGCCGCTCCTCCTGCTCTTGCCCAGTATCTTTGTTAAGCTTCTACACATCTTAGGCCAATTGGGTGAGCAGCTGCATGGTGAAGGACAACAGTTTATCCGGCAAGTCACTTGCATCATGAAGATTGGAAGTTGTCCTAGAATGCTGGCAATGCCATAACAAAATACCATAGACTGGGTGGCTTCACCAACAGAAATTTATTTCTCACAGTTCCAAAGCCTAAGAAGTTTAGTATCAGGGTGCCAGAATGATCAGTTCCTGGTAAGGACTCTCTGGTTGTTGTAAACAGCTGCCTTCTCATTGTGTCCTTACATGACAGAGAGAAAGACATCTCTCTTCCTGTTTTTATAAGGCCACCAATCATATCAAATTAGCACCCCCACACTTTACAACCTCACTTAACCTTGTTTGTCCTGTAAAAGCCCTGTATTCAAATACAGTCACATTGGGAGTGAGGGCTTTAATGTATGAATTTGAGGCGAAGATCCAATTCAGTTCATAGCAGAAGGGACGAGACAGACCCTGCTCCATTTTGTTATTACAGGTTCTGGTTTGTCCCATTTGTCTCATTTATATTCATCTTCCTTTCACAACCACCTTACCCATACCTAAAGCCCTGAATCAGACACAGCAGTAACAGCTCAACAGACTTCTTGACAGCTACCACAACTGCATAAAATCTAATAACTTTATCTAATATCTCTTTCTACACTGCTGCTGCTGCTGCTGCTAAGTCGCTTCAGTCGTGTCCGACTCTGTGCGACCCCACAGACAGCAGCCCACCAGACTCCCCTGTTCCTGGGATCCTCCACTACTTTCTTTTTAAAGATTTTTTTTTACGTGGACCATTTTAAAGTCTTTATTGAATTTGTTACAATATTATTTCTGCTATTTATGTTTTATTTTTTCATCTGTGAGGCATGGGGGATCTTAGCTCTCTGACCAGGGATTGAACCCACACCCCCTTCATTGGAAGGTCAAGTCTCAAACACTGGACTGCCAGGGAAATTTGCACACTACTTCTTAGACTGAACTGGCTGCTCTATATTTTTACATGATGGAAAATAAAACTTTAAGATATGCAATTTACACTTGTATCAAAAACACAAAATATTTATGAATAAATTTAGTAAAAGAAGTATAAGAGCTCTACACTGAAAAAAAACAAAAAAAAAAAACCAAAAAACAAAAAACGGCATTGATGAGAAATGTTAAAGACCTAAATAAATGAAAGGCATGGAATGGTCATGGGTTAGAAGACTGAATATTGTGAAGATGTTGACTCTCCATGAGATTTGGTGCAATCCTAACTGAAATCTCTATATGCTAAAAGGCCTATAAGATAAACAATTTTGAAAAAACAATAAAGTAGGAGAAAACACCCTTCTTGAATTCAAAACTCTCTTTAAAAAGCTTTCCTGGTGGCTCAGATGGTAGAGTCCACCTGCAAAGTGGGAGACCTGGGTTCGATCCCTGGGTTGGGAAGAATCCCTGAAGAAGGGAACGTCTACCTACTTCAGTATTCTTGCCTGAAGAATTCCATAGAAAGAGGAGCTGGGCAGTCTACATACTGTCCATGGGATTGCAAAAAGTGGGATACAACTGAGCAACTTTCACTTTCATTGATACAAGGATAGCCAAAAATATCAATGGAATAAAAAAGAGCATGAAACACACATATATATGATTAATCGATGTTCAACAAAGGTGCCAAAATACTGGAAAAACTATATATGCATATACAGAAAACTAATTTAACCCTAACCTCATACTGTCCACAAACATTTATTCGAGAAGTATCATAGGCCAAAACGCAAATGTTAAAACTCAAAAGTATCTAAAAAACACAGGAAAATACCTTCTTGGAGCAAACAAGAAATTTTTAGAGATGACACTAAGACAAAAGCACAAATGAAAAAAAATTGATATATTGAACTTCATCAAAACTAAAAAAAAAATGTTATTCAGAAGATATAGTTAAGGAAAGGAAAAGGCAAGTCACAAATTGTCAGGGAGTATTTGTAAAACATATAATTGACAATGGGCTTGAATATAGACTATATGAAAATGTTTAACAATAATAGAAAGAGAAACAACCCAATAAAAATGAGCAAAAGACTTGAACAGATGCTTAAGAAAATAAGATACTCTAATATCCAATAAGCACATATCATTAGTCATCAGGGAAATGTAAATTAAAACCATGGGAAGATTCTTTCAAAAGCTTAAGACTTTGAACAAAATTGCTGTAGAAATTAAAATAAATGAACTTTATATAGAGCTCTGGGCAGTGATCTGCACTCAGTAGGTGATCAGCAGTGTAAATTTCCTTCCTTCTCATGTTCCTTGCCTGCTAAGGTTGAGAGTGTTTCCTTGGCTCTGGTAAAGGTGAAGCCAGCCAGTCCCAGTGGTCACAGGAAGTGCTGGTTTTTCCAGTTCTACTTGAGAATGTGGAATGAAGAGTGTGATGTTAGAAACTGAAAAAACAGAAGACATTTTAGTTGCACTTGTCTTATGAGCCTCTGGAAGAATTCATCTTCCTTTGGGATTCACCTCTCATTTCATAAAATAAATAACACAGAGGTGGAGATTTCATTTCTTTGGATTTCCTAAGCTGTCACTAGGAAAGAGCATGGTTACTGCAAACAGCTAATTATTAACTTCTTTGACGTTCATACACACAGTTAAAGACATTTGTTCTTTGTGAAATGCGTCCCAGAAGCTTGCAGTAACTCAGTCATAAGGTTTTTCCTGGTCTCCTGAATAACACAGTTACAAATCAGAAGAGTTTCCAAATAAAAAAGGCCAGTGACAGTGGTGAGTTCTCCATCAAAAATAGATTGTTTTCAGTCATGCCTTTAACTCCCTCTCTCCTTGCCTCCACTATTCTAAAATGTAGACATCTATACTTGAAAGGGTACCCACACAGCTCCAAGAAAAACTGCATTTGGGAAATGAACCAAAAGAGCAATTCTTTAGTTTGAGCAGTTCTTCCACATTTAAAAATATTCACTCAGTTGTGCCTCAGTGCAGCAAGCCAAAATGTCTAACGATTTTTCAAACTCTGAGCTTGGTCCACAGATCCTTTGGCTTGTAGGGTGGGGAAGGGGAAAGAGGAAGGGTTAGAAGTCAGTGAGGTCCTGTCTAGATGGCCTGTGCACGCTGAGTCCTGTTGGGTTCTCAGATCCCTTGTCTGTCCAATGGGTGTCTGTCCAATTGGATGACAGCAGTAGCCACCCCAAGGGCTAGGCACAGATTAAATCAAGATGTGGAGTTCGAGGAACAACGGGCGCCGGCTTCCTCTCCTCTCCTTTTGAAGCACCTTTCTCTTTCAGAGGGCAGTCATTGCTGCCATTCCTGCTGGGATTAAGGGAAGCCTGTCTGTGAATGCTATCTCACAGCAAGTTTGCAAATTGGAGAGAAAATTTCACCCCAACTCCAAGTTCCTAATAAGAATCCTATATCTAGCCTTGATGCATCTTCCAGAGATGTCCAGTTGCAACTGTGGATTCTTTTACATTTTAGGGGAATCATTCACACAACAGTTCCCAGAATTCCCCCAGGCTCCCCTCCCCCAAAATGGACAGCCTTTCTTCTAATCAGCTATACTGAGAAGTCCAATGCTGTAAGGAAGAAGGAGACTTGAGACTGGATGGCAGGGCCCTGGGGAGCCCCCAATCCCTCTGGTCTGCTGGCTTACCTGGAGGTGAGGACCCTCTGAGATGGGGATCCCCACAGGATAGTTTCACCCCATCTGCTGGGGTATCATTAAATAGGTTCACTAGTCACTTCTGTCTGGTCCTCAAGGGTAGACATTACTCTTCCATGGATTGGCAGGCCACTGCTGAGGGACCAACAGCCCTTCAGCCCATCTTTCCAGGCCCTCACCTTCTCACTCAGGAGGAGCCAGTGCTCCAGGAAGAGTACATGTAACAAGTCACACAGATCTCTCCCCAGAATCATATTGAAAATGAAGTCTTTAGACCTAGACACTTGTGTGTGTATTAAATGAATAGGAATTGTCTTCACTTGGGCAAGAAAACATTCTTTCCCATTTTTTCCAAAACACTTGAGCCTCTCAGTCTGCTGTTCATCTTTACCTCATAGGGATAGGCATATAAGAAATATTTACAATTCCAAATTTATGTTAAGAACAAGAGTCATGGAAAGCTAACACTTGCCCAATAATCAGGAGGGTGGGGATCAGAGAGACTGCAGGAACACCTGCCCCGTTCAAAGTGGTAAGTGCTGTTCTACCCAGCCATGTGATGCCCACAAAACTGCAAGCCTTGAGTCCAGCTATTCTAGAAAATATGGTAACTGGGTTTTTAAAGCAAAGCCTACTGATTGGACAAACAGTCCAATGCTTCAAGCAGCATATGGTTCAACATTTGCAGGATACTTGCTAACTAAATTTGACCCATGGGCGAGCAGAGTGTGCTCTCAACACTGATCCATCTATCTTGTGGCTTTGCTACCAATGGCCTGCAAAACAACCCCAAGATTCTTTTGCCTGGACTTCAGCTGTATCTACAGTGCCACTCTAGTCTTATAGTCAGGCTTACGTCTAACAGCAACTTAGATCCAGCACCTACCGCTGAGCAATGACTGCCAAAGCCAGGTTGTATCATGAATTTTCCATCCTAATGACTCCCATAGTGCTTTTGCTCATACAAAGAATTCTGTCTATAGAGATCTTCCACTTTCTTCAAGCTCATCTCCTCCAGCTTAGTCTCTGGAAGAGATTCCTGACTCTCCTCCAAACCCTCATAGTGATTACATTCACTCATAGAGGCTCAGAAAGTAATTTCATCCCACATTATAACATTCCCTAACTGCTTCAGGTATGTTTCCCATTACTATCAGCTAGAATATAAGCCCCCAGAGATCCAGGTATTAGATGTTCTTTTGATTCACTCATAATTTTCATGGTGTCTTGCACATTAGATACTGTGACAGAACAGAAGCACTGGCAATCCCTCCAAATGGAGAGAAAAAGACACTAAAAATGCTGGATGAAACATTCAAAGTTTATTTTTAAACATGTTGACTACCTGACACAAACGTAAGAGTATTTTAAATTAAAGCCAAATTAAATCTGGACTGTAGAGAGTTAGGTCAAACATTGAAACCGCCCCTCTCCTTGAGGATGTTGGATGTTCATTTCTGACAATACAAGACTTGAGGATCAAGATGCAAAGCTCTGGGTCTGCCCAGGTGAGAGATCTAATTTCCTGAAGCTGGAACCAGAGATGCATTGAGTGTGCATTAGCAAACCTAACTAAACACACAAAGCTAGCACATTAGCACAATCAGTAGAGAAAACAAACCTTTCTTGGGCATAAATGTAACTTATGAAACTCAATCATTCTTCAGTGTAAGAGTGAATAAGGAATCAACCTACATTCTACACTCATTCCCACTCACACACTTCTATACCCACTGAAGGAAAAACAGCAAAAGCTGCCTGTCATGCATTATAACACTTAGTAATGGAGGAAATATCTATCCCAGGAATTATTAAGAAAATCCTATTTTCTCTCAAATTGCAGCATAAATTCACACTAGTTGGAAGGTCTGAGAAAATCTCAAGCTGGAAGTTCAGTTTCAAATATCAACTCCAAATAACTAACAGAAGCAAATGTTCCACACAATCTTCACAGAATCCCCACAGATGAATTTCCAAGGATTCTAATTTCACAGTCAAATTAAAAAAAAAAAATAATAAGGAAAATTGACATCCTAAATGAGAATTAAGATTAATAACAGGAGACAATCCACTCTCATCAATTTCATATTCAGAAGTATCAGAAAGAATATAAAATATGTATGTTTAATGGATTTAAGTAAAAAAGGAAAAAGAAGGGTATTGATAAAATGAACAAGTAATAAAAGACTAAAATGTTCAAACCATTTAGACAGAAATAGGGTGCCAAAAATATATAACAGGCTAAATAAAGAGCTCAATGGATGATTTTAACAGAAAATTTTCCAAATCTGAAGAGATATTTCATAAACAAAAGCTAGATCTAAAGACGTCCTATAATACAATATAGAGACACAAAGCATCAAGAAATAACACAGGAGGCTTAGAAGACATGAAGAATATAATGAAGTATGATATGTGTAACTGCAAGCCCAGAAAGAGTAAAGTGAGACATGGGGACAGATGATATTTGAAGAAATAATAAGTGAAGAACTTTGAAACTAATAAAGTACATTATCACTTATAAAAATAAGTGCATCTTAAGCAGGATAAAAATAGAATTAAAATCAACACTTAGAAACATCATTGTAAAACTGCACAATACCAAAGGGAAAGAGACTATTTTAGAAAACTTCACAAAGATAAATAATAACTAATAAAGGAATGATAAGCAGTAAATGAAGTCAGGAGACAGCGGAATAATATCTTAAATGTACCAGACAAAATGACAGTTGAACTAATGAAAGTATCTTTCTGAAGGAAATGAATTTAAGGTAGAAAAAAGAAAAACATACAGGCAAAACTGAGCACTGTATCCAGAAGACCTTCACTTGTAGTACTGTGAGTTTATCCTAAAGGCAAAATAAAAGCAGTCAGTTAGAAGCTCTGAGATGTAAGAATAATTAAAGAGCAAATAAAATGGTAAATACAGAGGAGCACCTGTCCAAGTTTTGACTATTTAAAACAACAATAATATTGTTTATCAACACTTGTGGGAAAATAGATCTAAAACATACACAATAATATATTAGAAAGAAGAAGTAAGATTGAAGTCAGCTTATTATGCAGACCTTATATCATTCAGGAGAAGGGTAAACATTTAAATTTTTCTAAGATAACCATTAGCAAAACAAAAGTAGAATAAATAAGTTCCAAATAGTAATGATGAACAGGTGCCATGAGAAAATATGCTCAAACAGTCAAAATGAAGAGGAAAAAAAAAGGAAAAAAAGAAGCATAAGAAATGTATAATGTACAAAATGTATAAATACATAAAATGATGATGGAAATAAATGCAATTAGAATAAATGTAAAAGATCTAACTTCAAGAATTGAAAGACAAAGATTGTCAAACAAGCTTAATAAACAAAAGCTAGCCTTTATGCTATTTGTAAGAAACATTTCTAAGTCATAAATATCAGAATAACACATCCAGGAAATTACCAGGTAAGTACTAACTAACACAAGTATGTACCTATATTAATAACAGACAAAATATATTTTAAAGCATAAAGCTTTTACAGAGAATCACTATTAAACAATTAAAGGTATAATTCTCAAGAAAGGTATAATAATGTTAAAGTTGTTGCACACAACAACATAGCCTAACACATGAGCAGAAATTAAAAGGACTAGAAGGAAGAAATCATCATTATCAACAACGATAATATCATAGTAGGAGATTTTTAACTCAAAATTTTCATAGCTAATGATAGATGTATTAAGAAAACTCATCAGGATTCATATATAAAATTTCAGCAATGCTACTAGCAAATTTAATTTAACACACATAGCTGGAACATTAACACAACCAACAGAATACAAATATTTCTTAGGCACATATGTGGCACTTTGAAAAATTGATCAACAGGACCATATTTCAAACATTAAAAAATTAATGCAATTGGTTAGATAGCATAAACAAAAGATAAATTTAAAAGTTACTCTTCTTAGAAATGAGAATGTCTCATATTCATATAAATTAGATATGAACAACAGAAATATAGACAAAAATTATTTTTTAAACAGCTTATATTTTAAAACAAAAATTCCATTTTAATAACCTTTGAGCTTATCACCAGTTATACATTTCAGAAATTAATCAAGGAAACAAAAAAGGGTCTTATAAGCTAAAGAAAAATATTCAAAGCATGAATTCCTTTTTTCCTTCACACCCTCTCCAGATTTACTGTTTGTAGGATTTTTGATGATAGCCATATTGACTGATGTAAGGTGGTATCATACTGTTCATGGGGTTCTCAAGGCAAGAATACTGAAGTGGCTTGCCATTCCCTTCTCCACTGGAGAACAGTATGAAAAGGCAAAATGATAGGATACCAAAAGAGGAACTCCCCAGGTCATTAGGTGCCCAATATGCTACTGGAGATCAGTGGAGAAATAACTCCAGAAAGAATGAAGGGATGGAGCCAAAACAAAAACAATACCCAGTTGTGGGTGTGACTGGTGATAAAAGCAAGATCCGATGCTGTAAAGAGCAATATTGCATAGGAACCTGGAATGTCAGGTCCATGAATCAAGGCAAATTGGAAGTGGTCAAACAAGAGATGGCAAGGGTGAACGTCAACATTCTAGGAATCAGTGAACTAAAATGGACTGGAATGGGTGAATTTAACTCAGAAGACCATTATATCTACTACTGCGGGCAGGAACCCTCAGAAGAAATGGAGTAACCATCATGGTCAACAAAAGAGTTCGAAATGCAGTACTTGGATGCAGTCTCAAAAACAACAGAATGATCTCTGTTCGTCTCCAAGGCAAACCATTCAATATCACTGTAATCCAAGTCTATGCACCAACCAGTAACACTGAAGTAGCTGAAGTTGAACGGCTTTATGAAGACCTACAAGACCTTTTAGAACCATCACCCCAAAAAGATGTCCTTTTCATTATAGGGGACTGGAATGCAAAAGTAGAAAGTAAAGAAACATCTGGAGTAACAGGTAAATTTGGCCTTGGAATGTGGAATGAAGCAGGGCAAGACTAATAGAGTTTTGCCAAGAAACGCACTGGTCATAGCAAACACCCTCTTCCAACAACACAAGAGAAGACTCTACACATGGACATCACCAGATAGTCAACACCAAAATCAGATTGATTACATTCTTTGCAGCCATAGATGGAGAAGCTCTATACAGTCAACAGAAACAAGACCAGAGGTGACTGTGGCTCAGATCATGAACACCTTATTACCAAATTCAGATTCAAAATGAAGAAAGTAGGGAAAACCACTAGATCATTCAGGTATGACCTCAATCAAATCCCTTATGATTATACAGTGGAAGTAAGAAATAGATTTAAGGGCCTAGATCTGATAGATAGAGTGCCTGATGAACTATGGACTGAGGTTAGCGATTTTGTACAGGAGACAGGGATCAAGAGCATCCCCATGGAAAAGAAATGCAAAAAAGCAAAACTGCTGTCTGGGGAGGCCTTACAAATAGCTGGGAAAAGAAGAGAAGAGAAAAGCAAAGGAGAAAAGGAAAGATATAAGCATCTGAATGCAGAGTTCCAAAGAATAGCAAGAAGAGATTAGAGAGCCTTCTTCAGCAATCAATGCAAAGAAATAGAGGAAAAGAACAGAATGGGAAAGACTAGAGATCTCTTCAAGAAAATTAGAGATACCAAGGGAACATTTCATGCAAAGATGGGCTTGATAAAGGACAGAAATGGTATGGACCTAACAGAAGCAGAAGATATTAAGAGGTGGCAAGAATACATAAAAGAACTGTACAAAAAAGATCTTCACAACCCAGATAATCATGACAGTGTGATCATTCACCTAGAGCCAGACATCCTGGAATATGAAGTCAAGTGGGCCTTAGAAATAATCACTATGAACAAAGCTAGTGGAGGTGATGGAATTCCAGTTGAGCTATTTCAAATCTTGAAAGATGATGCTGTGAAAGTCCTGTACTCAATATGCCAGCAAATTTAGAAAACACAGCAGTGGCCTCAGGACAGGAAAAGGTCAGTTTTCATTCCAATCCCAAAGAAAGGCAATGCCAAAGAATGCTCAAACTACCGCACAATTGCACTCATCTCACATGCTAGTAAAGTAATGCTCAAAATTCTCCAAGCCAGGCTTCAGCAACACGTGAACCGTGAACTTCCTGATGTTCAAGCTGGTTTTAGAAAAGGCAGAGGAACCAGAGATCAAATTGCCAACATCTGCTGGATCGCCAAAAAAGCAAGAGAGTTCCAGAAAAACATCTATTTCTGCTTTATTGACTATGCCAAAACCTTTGACTGTGTGGATCACAATAAACTGTGGAAAATTCTGAAAGAGATCGTAATACCAGACCACCTGACCTGCCTCTTGAGAAGTCTGTATGCAGGCCAGGAAGCAACAGTTAGAACTGGACATTGAACAACAGACTGGTTCCAAATAGGAAAAGGAGTACATCAAGGCTGTATATTGTCACCCTGCTTATTTAACTTCTATGCAGAGTACATCATGAGAAACGCTGGATTAGAAGAAACACAAGCTGGAATCAAGATTGCTGGGAGAAATATCAATAATCTCAGATATGCAGGTGACACCACCCTTACGGCAGAAAGTGAAGAGGAACTAAGGAGCCTCTTGATGAAAGTGAAAGAGGAGAGCGAAAAATTTGGCTTAAAGCTCAACATTCAGAAAATGAAGATCATGGCATCCGGTCTCATCACTTCATGGCAAATAGATGGGGAAACAGTGGAAACAGTGTCAGACTTTATTTTGGGGGGCTCCAAAATCACTGCAGATGGTGATTGCAGCCATGAAATTAAAAGACACTTACCCCTTGGAAGAAAAGTTATGAGCAACCTAGATAGTATAGTCAAAGGCAGAGACATTACTTTGCCAACAAAGGTCCATCTAGTCAAGGCTATGGTTTTTCCAGTGGTCATGTATGGATGTGAGAGTTGGACTGTGAAGAAGGCTGAGTGCCGAAGAATTGATGCTTTTGAACTGTGATGTTGGAGAAGACTCTTGAGAGTCCCTTGGACTGCAAGGAGATCCAACAAGTCCATTCTGAAGGACATCAACCCTGGGATTTCTTTGGAAGGAATGATGCTAAAGCTGAAACTCCAGTACTTTGGCCACCTCATGCAAAGAGTTGACTCTTTGGAAAAGACTCTGATGCTGGGAGGGATTGGGGGCAGGAGAAGAACGGAACGACAGAGGATGAGATGGCTGGATGGCCTCAGTGACTCGATGGACGTGAGTCTGAGTGAACTCTGGGAGATGGTGATGGACAGGGAGGCCTGGCGTGCTGCGATTCATGGGGTCGCAAAGAGTCGGACACAACTGAACGACTGAACTGAACTGAAGGTGGTAGCATAGTTTAAGTAATTTAAAAATCAATAAATCATAATTATGTTAGAAGTACATAAAGTTGAGTAATAATTAAACTACAGTTTAACAAAATTATAGAATTCAGCAATTTTTAGAGAAAAGTTTTACCTAGAGCCTAATAATTTACATTAGAAAACGAAAAGGACTAAATGCAATGAGTGAAAAGTATAATTTCAGAGGTCACAACAAGAATTAAAGGAAGGAAATATAGTGCAGAGGATAGTCTAATAAAAACGGAAAAATCATTTGGAAGATTAATGAAAATAAATTATCAGTATTAGCTGGTAAAGAATCCTCTTGCAATGCAGGAGACCAGGGTTTGATCTCTGGGTTGGGAAGATCCCCTGGAGAAGGGAACGGCTACCCACTCCAGTATTCTGGTCTGGACAATTCCATAAACTATATAGTTCATGGGGTCACAAAGAGTCAGATACGGCAGCGAATTTCACTTCACTTCAACCATATGTAACTTCAGATGCTACACAAAGTAAAAATATTTCACAAATAATGTTAACCAATAAATTTGAAAGCTTATATCATATGGACAAATTTTAAATTTAATGTAAATATGAATAACAGACGAAATAGAAAATGTAATTAATCTTACTACAATTAAAGGAATTAAATCAACAGAAATCTTTCTACAAAAAAAATTATACATCTCAAGTGGTTTTCCCTAAAAGTTCTAACTCCCAGTCAGTCAGTCAATTCAGTCACTCAGTCATGTTCGACTCTTTGCAACCCCATGGACTGCAGCACACCAGGTTTCCCTGTCCATCACCAACTCCTGGAGCTTGCAAAAACTCAAGTCCATTGAGTCGATGATGCCATCCAACCATCTCATCCCCTGTCATCCCCTTCTCCTCTCACCTTCAGTCTTTTCCAAAATCAGGGTCTTTTCAAATGAGTCAGTTCTTCACATTATGCGGCCAAAGAATTGGAGTTTCAGCTTCAGCATCAGTCCTTCTGATGAATATTCAGGACTGGTTTCCTTTAGGATTGACTGGTTGGATCTCCTTGCATTCCAAGAGACTCTCAAGAGTCTTCTCCAACACCACAGTTCAAAAGCATCAATTCTTCAATGCTCAGCTTTCTTTATACTCCAACTCTCACATCCATACATGACTACTGGAAAAACTATAGGCTTGACTAGATGGACCTTTGTTGGCAAAGTAATGTCTCTGCTTTTTAATATGTTGTCTAGGTTGGTCACAGCTTTTCTTCCAAGAGCAAGCATCTTTTAATTTCAAGGCTACAGTCACCATCAGTACTGATTTTGGAGTTCAAAAAAATAAAGTCTCTCACTGTTTCCTTTGTTTCCTCATCTATTTGCCTTGAAGTGATGGGAACAGATGCCATGATCTTAGTTTTCTGAATGATGAAGTTTAAGCCAGTTTTTTCACTCTCCTCTTTCACCTTCATCAAAAGGCTCTTTAGTTCTTCTTCACTTTCTGCCTTAAGGGTGGTGTCATCTGCATAACTGAGGCTATTGATATTTCTCCTAGCAATCTTGATTCCAGCTTGTGCTTCATCCAGCCAAACATTTAGCATGATGTACCCTGCATTTAAGTTAAATAAACAGCCAAGGAACAAATAATTCCAATCTTAAACAAGTATTACAGGGGATAGAACAATGGAAATACTCTACAATTCATTTAATGAGGAAGCAAAACTATAGGGACATCTCCTGAACTTAAATGCAAAAAAAAAGATTCAAATAAATGCTAGCAAACTGAATTTAGAATAAATGAAAAGATAATACACTATGTCAATAGGGATGTAGGGTAATTTACTATTAGAAATCATTTTAAATAAGCTTTATATCAGCAATTTAACAGAGAATAA